>NW_017307415.1:258327-292451 GCF_000935625.1 Nanorana parkeri | reverse complement strand
GCCGGACAATAGGAAACTATTGGGCGGAGCTAGCTGTCACTGCTAGCTCCACACAATCGTTTTCTATTTACTTTTTTCTACTTTTTTCACTCTTTTTCTGTTCTGCTCGGTGCCTCTGAGGGACCGAGCAGAACAGCCGAGCCAAACAGCAGTGACCGAGCCCGAACAGCAGTGAGAAGCCTGCCGGAGGTTCGGCTCAGCCGATCCAGATGTTGGATCAGCTGAGTCGAACTCCTTCTGCACTTCGGGTCAGCCGAACATGCTGAGCATGTTCGGCTGATCCGAATCCACACGAAGCAAGCCGATGTACGGCTGATTTCAGCCGATATACGGCTGAAATCAGCCGTACCAGCCTGAAGTGAATAGCCGAACAGTGTTCGGCTCACTTCACTTCTGATCGGTCATTCACTTGGCTGCCCTCGGCAGCTTTGTGAATAGACCCCTTAGATACAGATGTCCATCGTAGTTCAAAATAAATGCCATAATTTTGTTATGAATACAAAACAGAAGTGTTTTGAAAATATATGCCAACATTTCAGTTTTTACTTATTTTAAATTTGTGTTTAAGCCCTCGTTCACACCTGACCGTTTTGTAGCGCGTTCTACGCTCGACGAACGCTCTACAAAACGGTCAAAAATATCAATTGCATTGTAGTCAATGGCCTCGTTCCCACCTTGCCGTATTTCCGCCCGTCCCTAACGCCCTACAAAACGGCCCACGCCTGAAAAGGTCCAGGTACTACTTTGGGCCGTTTTGTAGGGCGTTTTCCATTGGGATACAGCCAAGTAGCCTTCGGAATTGCGCGACTTTTTTACCGCGAATGGCGCGCATATTACAATACGCCTAGGTGTGAATGGGGCCTCAGTGAATGGGCCAACAGTTACTTTGGTTTGCTATTCAGTGAATACAGCCAGGGATCATTTTATAAAGTGGCACAGGGTAGATTTGGCCAAGATTCACCGTAAATTTACCATATGTCTGCTGGGAAATCATTCACCTTATTTGTCTGTTTTATATCCTCACGTGTATGACCAGCTTAATGCCATACCACAAACAGACACACATATATATGAATTCTTTTATTTCAATATTTTTACCTACTCATCCTGAACAAGCATGGCGGCTAGACAACTAGGCTTTCCAGAAGGAGGTCAGCAATGGAAAACTAAAACAAATCCTAATTTGTCTTGGAAACAATGTCAAGTTTACATAATTATAAAGATTTTAGAATATTTTATATAAACTATAAACATAACAGAAAATTGAAGTGTCCTTTGAGATGGTTTTACTTTTTTCTGGACAGTATTCACAGTTCACTGATCACTTTCACTAGCTGTCTTGAGTTACTCCAATAATGTCTCTACATAATACACATGTGCACTCGGATTCGGTCGAACCTGCAAATCAACGAAATTCAGTTGATTCGATGGTTCATCCGAATCCGAAATAACAAATGTATTATGTGCCCGAATATACTCAAACAATATTTGGGCATACATGATGTCACATTGAAAATGCAGAACGAGCGGTGGCCATGTTGGCCGCCGCCACGTTCTGCACAGGTGCGCCACCATCTTTGAGTATATCTTGGTATACACCAAGATGACAGCGCCTGGACCTACAGGCACTGCCATCTTGGTGTATTCCAAGACACACTGAAAGATGGCAGCGCGCAAGCGCATGATGAGACGGTGGCCGGCATGGCGGCCGCTCGTTCTGCATTTTCAGCGTGCGGTTTTGGATTTGGAGGCTCATTGCCTCCGAAACCAAAACAGCAGAAAAATGTGTTTTCTTTGATGAAACGAATGGAAATGTTTTCCGTTTCCATTCGTTTCGTAAGAAAACAACCCGCAGGCTGAACAAAGCCTGAGTGTAAAAGCCTGTCCCCTGCCAGTAGCTTCAGAGAGGAACCCTGGCTCTCTGTTGGGAAGCAGTGGTCCCATTGCAGAGGTCTGACATGCCCCCTACTGAGTCAGACCTATAGCTCTGCAATCAGCAAAACCCCTGCTCCCGGCTGATTGGAAAACTCTGGCTCTAGCTTAGCAGGGGGGTATGTCAGACCTCTTCATAGAGATGACTGCTTCCCTATAAAGAACAGGGGTCCCACTCTGCTGCTGCAAAGGACAGGCATTTCTATTTAGGCTATGGCTAATTTGTAAAGAAAACAAACTGTAAGACAAAGACCAGGCGGTTGTAAGACTTGCACACCTTTTGTCATGATACACCTGGAATGTATTTCAACTGAAAGTTCAATTGGAGTTTAACGTACTTACTGTGTGTTCTGCTGCACCCTGGAGTCACTGTCAGCACTTACACGATGGTGGCTACAGACTTCAGGGGTTGATTGGACTCACAGGCACAATTTGAACACCAGGAGAGCTTTTATTTTAACAACTTTGAGCATAATTTGGGTCTGAATGTGCTTGTTTTTATGACTGGAAGGATGGGGAGGGGCAGTCAGTTCACCTCCAATGATGGCTTATCCTGGGAAACAGTAGTGACAGCACAAGGTTGTCTCACCCTCCTACCCTACGGTAGCCTGGTAGTCCTGCTGGTGCTGGCCACAGACATTGGTTTTCACACAATCCAGCTGCAATTAGGCCTACTAGATGATAGTCATCTAGTGCTATCAAATGTGTATGTCATGCTTTAGGTATGTACAAAGCTGTCACCAATATGTAGAAGCCACCATTTATGGAGTCATAATAATCTTCTGGATTACGCAGCATACTATGCAATTCACATGTAGAATTAACCATCTTAGTCATTCATATTGTTCTACCACATTTATCACAGTGCCTTGGAGAGAACATTGAACCACATCAGTATCTAACCCCAACGGAGCCTATTATTAAAAGTTCTTATTGCAGCCACATACTGACCCACACCAGGTGGAAGCCATTTAACCTCCTAGTATATTTTTAAATTGTGATCCTCGGCTTATATTCGGGACGGCTTATACTCGAGTATATACGGTAACATACAAACTCCACGCAGATAACATCCTTAGTGGCAACTGAACCAAGGACCTCAGTGCCTCTAGACATGGCTGTTAATCACATTTTTATTATGCCAGCAGACTCTTTTTAATAGTTGACCATACCAGGACCAGGACAGACATGGTCAATCTGTACAGCCAAGAATGTGGCTATCACTTGTACTGAAACAATATTTAGAAATGTCTGTCCAGTTGTCTATGCGTTCTGGTAATAGAGCAGATGTGGCTAGAAATAACTTGGTGCCCCTCATGGACAGACAGGTCAGCATACACATAAAGGTTCATGTGCATGTCAAGTGAACAAGCAGTCATTAAGTTGTCTAATTATTTGGTTCTGAATGACGTGTTGCCCAGGTATCTACACAACGTTTTTTTTCCTCAGTCAGGGGGCAGGGTGGGCCAGTTTAGTGCCTTCAAAGCAGAAATCCAGCTAAACCTCATTAAAGATTTCCCTTCATTTCCTGTCCCAGTGAAACCTGTGACACTTCCCCAACAAGAAAACAAACAGCAATACACACATGACAGAGGTTTTAACCCTTCTCCACTCTTCTAAAAAAAGTGTTTTAATTGCCACATCTGCCCCTATAAGAGAGGCCCTGACATTAAAAATGGTTTTGGCTGGAGTTCCATTTAAATAAACAATACTAATACAATTTAAAGCAGCCTTTCTCAACCAAGGAACCCTAGGGTTCCTCTAGGGATCCCTTGTGCAGCTAGGAATTTGTAAGGAGCATTTTCCCAATGACCACAAATGCAAAGAGCCCCCAATAAAAGGGGGTTCTCTTTCCTCTAACCCCCAATGTAAGAGGGTCATTCCCCTACGGACCACAAATGTTAGGAGGGTCTTTTCCATTGACCTTTAGTGTAAGTGGCCATTTCTCCACCGAACATTACAATTTTCACTGTGTTTCTGGCACCTTCCTCTGAGGAACCCCCACCTCCATGTTTCTGCTTGGTCTCACTTCCCGCCTAGGCTGCACATTTCTTCTTGCCCGCATGTTTGCCCCTCCTGTCACAGTGTCATATAATGGACAAGGACTGCTGACACTTGTAGTGCCCTCACACACAGGACACCAGGACTGCCATATAATGATTAGTGGGCCCGAGCTTTGTACCACAGCAAGCAGCAGGGTTCATTTGTTTTCCTTCTTTATGTACTTCCCCTGATTTCATTCACAACCCTCAGCATGGCCCTTAGTACGTTTGGATTTGACACCCCTGCACTAGAGTATGAATTTTCACGCACAGAACTCCAAAAAACGACGTGCCTTGGCCGTAGTTGTACCACACGAGGAGCTCTCTGAACACATAAAACGCAGCTCCTCTAAGCACTAATTGTTTTGTATACAGTTTTGAAAAGGGGGAAAGGTCAGCCATTTTGCTATCAGCCGCCGTGGTATTTGCAAGGTGTTGTATAAACAAAGAGAAAGTTGACATAACATCTTTTTTTCTATTAACACATTGCTGGCTGCATGTTTCCTAAACAGAGGAAACAACTTTATAAACTCTTTGCGAGGAAAATTGGGGTTCAATATACAAATGACCAAGGCTGAATTTGTTTTATCCCCTTCTTCTTCATTTCCTCCCTATTGTCTCTTATATTGTAATAACAATTTAGATCAGATCAGGGGCATCCGGACGCCAGGTGTCACCCGGAGTGGAGGCCAGGTGACACCCCGCCATGACATCACCACACGCGTTTGCAATGACATCATCGCGCATGCGTAGCTGTCTAATTGACGCCTACAGGCAGCCATCTTGGTGAAGACGCCGGCAGAGAGAGGAGGGGACGTTCACCCGCCGGGATGAGGAATGCTGCTGGGTCCTCTCCTCTCTCCTGACACTGTTGGGCTCTCGGTCCATGACCAAGTGCCCGACTTTTTAGAGGGGGTAACACCAAAATGACTGTCAGTCATTTTGGTGTCACCCCTCCAATGGTGTCACCCGGGTGCGGCCCACACCCCCCGCACCCCCCTTGTGATGCCACTGGATCAGATAGTCATTGTGTACATAATCGGAGGCTTTCCACCAACATCTCCTGTGATAAAAATTGTTAGCTATGAATGATCATTCTCTTGCTTGCAAGTTGCTGGAATAAAACATAAGTCCGCCCTGCAAATAAAACAGTCATAAATGCTAGGCATGTTTTACTGTAATGTAATCTCAACATTTTTGCCCAAGCAATTACAGTCATCATGTTTCCAAACAGCTCCAAATCTCTCAGCTCAGCTTCCCTGAATTTCCTGCCCAGTACAAGATCACAAGGGACAGAGCAGTCTCCAGCAGCTGCCCATCTACTAACTTGGAGAAGGGAGGAGAGGAGCAGGGAGCGGGGCAGGGACTTGCCTTGCTGTGTCTGCGTGCTTATGGAGAAACACAGCTTACTAGCACACACAAGGGTGACTCCATAGGACCCTGCAAGAGAAAGGAGTCACCCTATAACAGGATATCACAGCCAGTGCTCAGAGGGCCATCTCATTCTGCAGGAAACTAAAATCTGTAAACATCAAGAAGCAGCATCCATTGTAAGTGATTAAATGTACAGTTGAAATAGCTTAAAAACATTATTTTTTTAATATCACTTTAAGGTTAAAAAATCCTGTGTCTACAGTGCACCCAAACTTACTAGGGGGAATTTATCAAAACTGGAGCAGACAGAATCTGGAGGAGCTGTGCATGGCAACCAATCAGCTTCTCTCTTCAGTTTGTTCAGTTAAGATTTGAAAATAAAAGAGAGAAGCTGATTGGTTACCATGCACAGCTGCTCCAGATTTTGTCTGCTTCAGTTTTGATGAATTCCCTTCACTATGGGGTCTATTCAAAAAGCTGCCGAAGGATCTAGCCGTAGCTTTGGCTGATCCTTCGGCTAGCTTTGACCCAGGACCCCTCCGGTTCAATAGAACCGAAAGGCTGATGTACCGGCTATTCACTATAGCCCGTACAGCTCCCGAAGTTGTCCGATCGGTTCAGTCGAGCCGAAGTCATATGCTTCGGCTTGACTGAGCTGATGTGAAAGCTGAAGCTCGAACAGCCTGCTACTGGTTGCTGGGCGGAGTCAGCCGTCCCAGGTAACCAGGGACGCTGATCTCCAGACAGCCCAACTCTCCCGAACGCTCCGGGAGTCTCCCGCTATTATATAGCGGCTCCCGGCCACCGTGGCCGGGAGAGAAACACTTTCTCACGGAAAGTTTACTCTGCTCGATCGAGCAGAGTAAACCTTTCCCTGTGCTGTTGTCTTTTTTTTTTTTGACATCGGAGCCGTTGGCTGCCGTCAGAATAAAAAAAAAACATGCATACCTGCATTCCTATTGACTATTTCAATTTGCAATAGCAAACTAGCTATTGTACCCGCCCACTGCTGCTGTCAATCAGCAAAAGGGACCTGAAGTTCTCCATCAGGTCCCCTTTTGATTGACAGCAGCAGAGGGCGGGTGCAATAGCTAGTTTGCTATTGGCTATTGCAAAGTGAAATAGCCAATAGGAATCTAGCTATGCATTCCTATGGTGGTTTTTTTTATTTTTTATTATTCTGACGGCAGCAGAACCCGCCGGGCCAATAGAAAACAGTTGGACGGAGCTAGCTATCATTCCTAGCTCCGCCCAATCGTTTTCTATTTTATTTTTTCTACTTTTTCAACTGTTTTTCTATTCTGCTCGGTACCACAGAGGCAACAGAGCAGAATAGCCAAGCCAAATGCCGCTCGCCGGCATTCGGCTATTCACTCACTGCTGTTCGGCATCTATGAGAATAGGCCGAACAGCAGCGAGTAGCCTGACGGAGGTTCGGCTCAGCCGATCCAGATGTTGGATCAGCTGAGTCGAACTCCTTCTGCATTTCGGGTCGGCCGAACATGCTGAGCATGTTTGGCCGACTTGAAGCCAGCCGCAGCAAGTCGATGTTCGCCTGATTTTAGTCGGTGTACGGCTGAAATCAGCCGTACAAGCTTGAAGTGGACAGCAGAACAGCGTTCAGCTCACTTCACTTCGGGTTGGTTATTCACTTGGCTTCCTACAGCAGCTTTGTGAATAGACCCCTATGTTTCCTTATCACCACCGCCACAATGTGTTTTAGAGCTCACTCCCATCGTGTTTCAGATGCATGGGATAAGGCATAACCCAGTTGCTGTCAGAATCTTCAGACTGTTCTCCCTCGGCATTTCCACTTTTGCAATCAAATCTTAGAACCCCCTTTATGTGTTTGTTATGTGCTTCCATTCACACTGCATACCGAAAAATACAGGGCTATTTACTAAGAGGGTGAAGAGTATGGAGAAGTGAACAATCTAGGACAACATTGCTGAGCTGAATTGGAGAATTTGTCCCAATCAGCTCTGTTGTCCTATATTGCTCATTTCTCCTGCCTTCTCCAAACTCTGCACCCTTTTGTGAATAACCCTGATAATGTTTTGGCCGATATTTCTTACCTTTCTAGCTGTTTCTTTGGAGCATGTGCAAGCTGACAGGGTCCCTTTAAGTATTTAACAGGAATGGGAACATGTTTCTTGGACATAAAAGCAGATTTGTGAAATAATAAACCTTCAGTAGTGGCACATAATAATTGTTCTAGAGCTCATTCACACTTGTGCGTGCTTTTCACACTGACATGGGCTAAAGAACTTAGTTGCCTCATTTGCCTCCAATGAACGGCAAGCCAATGTATGTGTTCTTTATTACATGGGTTGCAGTACACTATACCCAATATATGTGTGGTAGAGTGGCAATGCAGTGCACATACAACAGCGTGCTGTAGTACCACTTGGTAACACACATGATAATACATGTTCACAAGCACATTTGTACAACAATGTGAATGTTGTCTAGACCCGTATTCGTAAACCCTCCTTCCCCCCCATTAAACCTCTTCCTGTGTTTCATGCTTTGCATCATAAAAGTATAACAGTGCAATTTTTAGTGGCCGTTCACTGGCCGTAGTGGTCTGCTTTCCTGCAATAAAATACATGTGCTGTACAGAGAAATCCCATTTGTTGCTGTGTGGCTGCACTGCAGCTTAGAAAGGGTAGACTAAAAACAATTGAGCAAGAAGCATTTTAGAGCATTAATAAATATAACGCTATTACCATAGACTGAATAATAGCATGCAATGTCAGGCCGCAGTTAATAAAGCAAGCAAGATACTTTCTTGTATTAAAAGGGGTATAGACCCCAGAGATAGAGACATCATCCTGCCCCTGTACAAAGCATTAGTAAAACCTCATCTGGAATATACAGTTCAGTTTTGGTTCACAAAAAGGATGTTGTAGAACTGGAGAAAGTGCAGAGAAGGCAACTAAACTCATAAGAGACAGCTATGAGGAACGATTAACTGACCTGATTGAACTGATTTGTTCTCTCTGGAGAAGAGGCGATAAAGGGGGGACATGATCACCATGCATAAATACATAGCTGGTCCATGTAGTGAACTTGGTGCCAAATTATTCACGTTTAGGTCACTGCAAAGGACAAGGGGGCACTCTTTGCGACTGGAGGAAAAAGAGGTTTAAACTATGCATATGGAAAGGATTCTTCACATTCAGAGCTGTGAAAATGTGGTATAGGCTCCCCCAGGAGCTAGAGATCTCAGTTAACTGTTTAAAAAAACATCTGGATGTATTCTTAAATGCACAGAATATTACTGGATATTGAGTTCTTATAGGCTGTGGTGTCACAAGGGGGGTGCGGCCCCTGCCCGTACAGCACCCCCTCGGTTCTCCTGAACCGAAGGGGTCCTGGGGCCGAAGCTAGCCGAAGGATCGGCCGAAGCTACAGCCAGATCCTTCGGCAGCTTTGTGAATAGACCCCTAAAAGTCAGATGCCGGCTTTTAGTTTCATTTTCGGGCCGCGTACAGCACAGGACGCCGCGGGATCGCAGGGACAAGGTGAGTGTCACTTTTCTGTGCAGCGCCGAGTCTGGCTCGTGGTTACCACTCCTAGCATTGAAAATTCACCCCGAGCCAGACTCAGGATTACTGCCAGGGAGGTTAATAGGGTTTTTTTTTTGCCTTCCTCTAGATCAGCGGTTCTCAACCTGTGGGTCGGGACCCCTTCAGGGGTCGAATGACAGTTTGCCAGGGGTCGCCGGGAGACTCCCGCTATTAGATAGAGGCTCCCGGCCACCCGGGAGAGAAACACTTTCTCCTGGAAAGGTTGACTCTGCTTGATTGAGCAGAGTAAACCTTTCGCTGCGATCGTTTTTTTATTTCTGACATCGGAGCCCAGGCCGCCGTAAGTCAGAAAAAAATAAATAAATCATTATTGGAATGCATAGCTAGATTCCTATTGGCTATTTCACTTTGCAATAGCAAACTAGCACCCGCCCACTGCTGCTGTCAATCAGCAGAGGGGGACCTGCAGTTCTCCATCAGGTCCCCATCTAGTGATTATCATCATTATTATTATTAATAATAAAAGCTGACACCCTTGGCTTGTGTTACATGGTTTGCCATTTTACAACAGTGGTTCTCAACCTGTGGGGTCGCTGTGTGATTTCTGCTGTGCACGGTGAGAGTCCTCCTCAGCCCTCTCCTAGCGCAGCAGTGTCAGTTCTCCTGCCATGCCACCAGATGTCGCTGCAGCAGCTGCGTCATCCCTAAATTTTACAGTTGGGGGTCACCACAACTTGGCAAATGTTACCAAGGGGTCCCGGCCCTAGAGAGGTTGAGAACCACTGCTCTAGATCAACAGTGGGTAATTGGGGGCATAGCATTCTGTTTTACATTTTACTTCTTTTTCTTTATATCTCTATAGGTTGAACTCGATGGACCTGAGTCTTTTTTCAACCTAACTATGTAACTATGTAACTGTGTATTTAAGTGAATAGTAAATGCACACATCCTCAAAAATAAATGTGTTTTTTCAAGCAACTTTTACCTAAACAGCTCAGTGAGTAAAATTAAGATTGTCCCCTCAACCCTTGTGTTAATGGGCCCCTAATCTTATGAGGGTATTCTGTCTTAATGAGCTCATTGACATTGTACTGAGAAAAATGGCCGGATCTCTACACCTGGGAGCCACGGGTGTTGCGTGCAGCCCACATGTACAAGTCAATGACAGGCTGCTACGCTGGTTTTCCTTGCACCGAGTGTAGTCAGGGTACCGGTTTGGACATACGCTCCTAGACGCAGACAGTCTGCAATGTTTATAGTGTTGCTCTTTGAACATATGGCTAAAGATTTGATTTGTGGATGACAGATTTTTATTCAAAGTCTGTGGGGTTGATTTACTAATAAAAAAAAGAGAGACTGTTCACTCAGAAAAGTAAATAAGGTGAAACTGTGTGCACTGTGAATACCCAATCACATGCCAGAGAAATATAAAAAATAGGATTTTTGGTAGCACATGATTGGAT
Source organism: Nanorana parkeri (assembly GCF_000935625.1). NCBI lineage: Eukaryota > Metazoa > Chordata > Amphibia > Anura > Dicroglossidae > Nanorana > Nanorana parkeri. Next base: position 282,107 of record NW_017307415.1, on the reverse strand, counting down.
GACTAAACACCGAATTCACTAAGTTCAGTGAGCATTTGCTGTTCCAGGGAAAGGTCTGGACCCCTTTAGTGCCTACCCACATTGCTCCTCTTCACTACTTCCGTTTGTGCATGTCATACGCACGTAAGCATGTCTCTCTCTCTCATGACATGTATATTTCATGATTCCTTGTGACTCCAAACTGTACATACTGGTGCACTCTATGTCAGCAGAACAGCTTGTACTCTATAGAGTGCACATATCCTAGGGTGACAGCGGAGCGCATGTCTTGGGAGTCCTTCTAGGACTAGAAGTGTAGAAACTGACAGGTCACCAAGCTTTGGAGTTCCACGTGGAGTGCACGCTAGGGTGACAATGGGGCCCCGGCCTAGAGAGTCCCTCATAGAGTGTGGACACCCTAGGACCAGAGCCGTGTTCAGTTGCTCAGCCGCTGAGAGTGCTGCATTAGCAAACCGCTGCTGAACACTGTGCTGCAAGTCAGCGCTCAGCACTGCTAACTTAGCACTCGCAGCGGAAGTGAATGTGGATGCAGAGCGCTGAGTGTGATAAAGAAAGTGGGGACAGAGCCCCAGCGGCCATTTTAACTGTGGGCAAACCTGGCAGCACTGGAGAAAGGTGCCTGAGCCCCGATGGAGGAAATCAATTCAGTGTGGCAACCTATTAATTCAGTGTGGGAACCTATAATTTAATGTTTTCGTGAACGAGCACACCAAATATTAATTGGGAAATGGTATTTCGTTAGTCAAAAATATTATCCTTCGCACTGTGCAGCCAAAGCGATCAGTGAAGCTCCTGCAGCGATCTGAAGTGCTGCAGAACAGCTACTCAGCGCTTGGCTAAGGAACTGAACATGCCACTGATGTGAATAAACTGCCAGGATCACCATGCTTGGAGCATGCAACCTAGGGTGACAACAGTGCGTCTGCCTAGGGATCCCCTCAGGGAGTGTAGTCGCCTTAGGACCAAATGTGAAAAACTGACATGTCATGGATCTTGGGGTCCTAGGAAGTCCCTTCAGGGAGTGTAGTCACCCAAAGGCCAGATGTGAAGAAATGGTGGTTGAGTTATTGTTTTACAAGTCTATAGGTTTACAGTGAACAGTAAATGACCCGAGCTATATATACAGCGGATGTGCTGTGTTATTATGGTAATGCTCAGCTTACTACAGAGGGCACAGAACAATACAAGGCACAGAGGACATTCAGAAGAACTCTTTATAAGCGACACTAAAAATACATTAAAAAGGAGCAGGAGGGTTGTATACATGTTGCTCCAAAAACTGAATCAAACCAAGAGCGGGCGGCGACGGCAAGCAAACTATTTCCGTCCCGTCTCCGCCACCTTCCCCTGCCCTACACAGCAGCTGCCGTCCGGCACAATAGAGAGCGCTGCCATTGGGCCGCATGTCACGTGACGTCAGCCGCGGCCTCTCATTCACATGCAAATGTTAAAAAAAAGGGCCGAGTGGATGGAAAAGCATCGAGCAGCCGCATTGTGACGTCACAAAGGGACCCGGGGAACGTTTTCTGGTCACATGGACCGGGGGGAGAGGCAGGTGTGAACGATCGCCCTATAAACACACACTGGAGAGCCGCATTCTGTCCATAGACACACGATGGATCGGGGGGACAGGCAGGTGAGAGCGAGCTGTGTTCTGTATGCACGATGCACACATGTCATGCAGGCCTGGACCGGGCGCAGCATTCGGACCAATGGACGGCCCTGGGCAGAGGATCAAGCACATACATGGTGGATACATTGTTGCTGTAGCTCTATGCAGATGTAGATGTACAGCTATGGGGGTGCACTGTGTACGTGACATCGGCTCGGCCCCATGTGCTCATTGGGGGCAGCAGTACAGGTGACCTCCGATCACAGAACTGGATATTCCTGTAATGTGTGCACACATCTGGAGGAATGGTGCTGTTTATGATACCAGCAGAGACGGTGACTAGAATAACACACACACATCAGGGAGCTATTTCACAATGTACAGTTTGCTACGCTACTGTATATGTGCGCGCTATACAGGACAAACCGCATTGTTTCTAACATTTGTGGCTCATTGTATTCATCTGTACTACAAGCTGCTTTGGCTCAGACCTATCCTTTTCAATGGAAGGGCTGATGAGGGATTGGTATGTGTGTGTACATACACACACACATATATATATATATATATACACACACACTTTTTTTTAATAGGGTTTTATCTTCCAGTGTTAAAATCACCTTGCAGGAGAAAGGCACATGGTTATTAATAACAAAGTTAATATTAGGCCGCTTTTGTGTTTAAGGCAAAAAAAAACTAAACAAACAGCTGTTAGGGATGCAAAACAAAAGCTTCATGGAGAATAATATAAATACAGTAAACTTCCAATTATCTGGCATCCACAGGGATTGGTAGATTCCAGATAACTGTAGTTTCTGGTTGCTTGAGAGTTACTAATAAAAATAGGTCTAACTAATGCCATACCCCATACTATACCATATCATAACATAAACTCTGTATTGACTTCATATTAATAATGAAATGCAGTAATCAAAAGCAAATTAAGACAAATAGTCTCAGTATCATTTAATACATGCTGCAGAACAGTGTCTGGTTAGTTGAATAACGTATAACTGAGAGTTTACTGTACAGAGGTTGCATCGTTCAGGGGTGGACATATTCATATGGAATTCAGGAGCCAGTCTGTCCAATCCAGGGGCCAGCAGGATTTATTTTTAGGAGCCAGCTCCAGGGACAACCACTAGAGAAAACCTCAACAAGTTAGGTGCCAGATGTAATTTTTAAGGAGCATTGGCGACCTGGCTCCTGGGATTAGTCCAGCCCTGGCATTGTTTATATTTTCCGTGTTTAAATTCAACTCATTTGTTAGTTTTTTATTTTCCTTTTAAATTGTGAAAATATTCATCTAATCTATGAACTAAAAACACAACTTTGACTTGTGTTAGTTTATTTTTTAATAATATTATATTTATTATTATATTTGCATATTAAATACTATATTCTAATATTTTTGCATATTATACATACATCATACATACAATATACAGGATTTAAATAGAGCCAACAGTTTGCACAGCGCTGTACGATATGAAGGGAGAAAGTACAGTTGCAATACAATTCAAGACAAGATAGTTAGGAGGGCCCTGCTCTTAAGAGTTTACAATCTAAAACTATAGACTTGGAAGATTACTATTTTAGTCTTATAGAAGATCTTTACAATGTAAATGAAATCATTTCCATTCAACTTTTATTTTAGGCACAATAATAATAAATGTTAATAAATAAAATAGGACTGTTTGCTGCAAATCTTTACAGCTCTGAACAGAGTCTGTACCATGTTAGCCATTGATTGGCGCACAGAGTGGAGTTTGAAGTGATACTCTTTAATTGTCTAAAGTCATTAAAGATGCAAGACTTTGGGATTATTTAGATCCCTTTTCAAGCTTTATACAATTGTATTAAAGTGACACTAAACTCAGGGCTTAAATCTTAAAATGCATTCAAGCACCTTAATGGGCTATAGTTACAATACAAATCTGCAGACGAGTGATCCACAAATAAGATACATTTGTATTAATAGTTGAGGTACTTGAATGCATTTTTAAGATTTAATTCCTGAGTTTAGTGTCACTTGAATCATAAAGAAGCAATCTAAGAAATCCCAAAAGCTTGCATCTCTAATAACTTGAATCTTTATTAGTCAATGAAGGGTATCACCTAAACTCCAAACTTCATGCGGCATATGATCAAGAGACAGTAAGGGACAGTAAACCAATGACTTAGGTGTCAGGCTGGCTGGGAGTTTCCTTTGGTAAATGATGATAACTTGTATTCAGGAAGAAATTCATTTTTTTCCCCAGATCTTATTTATACTTGGCGTGGGAATGTGAGTTATTAAGTACAGAAATCTGCCAGGTCGCCAATGTTAAAAAATTACATTTGGTGCCAAACATTTGAGGTTTTCTCTAGTTGTTATCAATGGAGCTGGCTCCTGAATTGGACACAATGGCTCCTGAATCCCGTATTGATTTTTCCACCCCTGAACGATGCAACCTGTGTATTTACATTATTGTCCATGAAGCTTTTGTTTTGCATTCTTTAACAGTTGCTTGTTTAGTTTCACACATGTGTCCACCCCTGATCTAATTGCACTGTAATTGATGTTTGTGAACAAAACTGCTCATACTTCTCTTTAAAAGATTAAAAATGGATCTCTTTAAGAATATCTTAAATTATCCTAAAGATAGTTATTAAACACCTTTTTTTGTCTTGAAATTAAGTGCTGCTTTCAAAGTAGAACTCCATGTCCTGCAGTCTTTGGTATTTGTACTTGTAACATATTGTGTCTGCGTACATATTGCTTCTGTCATATAAAGTAATAGAGAATTAAATGTCATGTTGGTTGGTACTGTACCTGTGTTTTTTGAGATTTCAGAGTGTTCTTTAAATGTGGTGACAGATGAAGGTTTATTTTTTATATTACAATGTTAAAAATGACTTTTTTTGGGTGGGATTTGTACAGAGAAATGTTTGGATATAATATTGTCAACCTTCCTGTCCACAATTAAGAATCAGACCAGGAATATGGCCACTTTGGGGAACAATTATGTTCTTCATTTTTGTCCACAATTTCTTCCCCATTTTTTTAATTAATTAATACCACTTGACAGACACAAAAGTCCTGACTTTCAGCCTTGTCACAGGTTTTGCACCACTCCTTCAGTTTGGGGGTGAGGTTTATTACTTTTAGCTAATTTTGCATTCTTTTTGCAGACAAGGAAACCACTGGTTGAGAAGAGGAGAAGGGCAAGGATTAATGAGAGCCTTCTGGAGCTAAGGGGGATCCTAGCCGACAATGAGGTGAGTGTCAGTTAAACCTTGCGACACTAAACTCAGCAGTGAAATCTTAAAAATGCATTCAAGTACCTTACCTATTAACAAAAATGTATCTTATTTGTGTATCACTCAGCTGTAGATCCTCAGATCATCTCTGAATTGGTGCTGACACTGTCCTTCCTTCTGGAGGTTGGCTACTTTTGTCCCCCATGGTCCCTGTGTGTGTTGCAAAGTAGTCACCGCTCCAAGCTTGCTTCTGTGATGGACTACAATCTCACATTTAGTTAACCAATTTGTATTAAAGTTATAGACTATCACAGGAGCGAGCTTGGAGCGGTGACTACTTTACAACACACACAGGGACCATGGAGAACAAAAGTAGCCCCCCTCCGGAAGGAAGGACAGTGTCGGCACCAATTCAGAGATGATTTGAGGATCTACAGCCGGGTGATACACAAATAAGATACATTTTTGTTAATAGTTAAGGTACTTGAATGTATTTTTAAGATTTCACTCCTGAGTTTAGTGTCACTTTAAGTTAATGTAATAACTTTATTAATCAATTTAAAGATATGTCTGCTCAATATAAAACAAGTGCATAAATGACTAATAAATAGTAAACATAACATCTGCTTAGTAAATCATAAGCCATATCAATCCTGTACTTTGGAAATGTACAGTAGCAAATGATAAAAGGGTTTGTAATGATGATATTAATGTGCAATATTTTTCTATTACTAGTTCCAATCAAAAATGGAGAATGCAGAGGTTTTAGAGCTCACCGTGAAGCGGGTACAAAGGATTTTACAGAGCAGATCAGCTGGTGTGTATTTGAATTATAAAGCTACTTGCCGTATATAATCTAGTTGCAGTTGAATAACTGGATATTTGGTGTCATTTATGAAAACACTGACCAACTGAATTTCTACTGCTATCCTACAAAATTAAGATGAGATATGGGCTGCAATTTTTTTTCATGCTCATTCACTTTTAGTGGCAAAAGGGGGAAAAAATAAATAAAATAATATAAATATATATGTATGTATATATATATGTGTGTGTGTGTATTGGGCAGTCATGCCTGCGACTGTCAAGAGTCTTGCAATGCCTTGTGATCTGTAAATCAGGCTCATTCTGAGTCTGATGAAGGGGACCCCCTGCGGCCCCGAAAGCGCTTGTGTATTGGATGGCAATGTGCCATTAAAATGGATCATTGACTAACAAAAACTGGTGTGCTGGTGACATTATTCCTTTATTCTGTAAATGCACCACACCTTGAGTGTCTGAGTTTGCCTACCCCTGGAATAAATGATTATAAAATATTCCCACTCAGTTTTTTTGTGGTTTCTTTTTTATTGGATAACTAAAGATGGTAAGACCCTTTAATATGTGATAGGATGGTGCTGACAACTGTATATATCGTGGCATGTACATCTGTGTGATATGATGGTACTGATATTTGTTTGCCTTGTTTAACTTGCAGAGTCTGAGCGGTTGCAGAGAGAGGCCAGTGAGCGTTTTGCTGCAGGCTACATCCAGTGCATGCATGAGGTGCACACCTTTGTGTCTAGCTGTCCTGGCATTGATTCTAGCCTGGCTGCAGAGCTGCTCAACCACCTTTTGGAGTCTATGCCTTTAAGCGAGGGGAACATACAGGATCTTGTCCTCGACGTGCTTCTGGATTCTCCTGTCTCGGATGCTTCCTGCGGCCTGGGATTGTTGGGATCCTCCTCGGATGACAGCTGTTCTGATGCAGAGGAATCCGATATTGTCAAGGGAGGGACAGAGTCTGTGCAGGACAGTGACAGGACCCCCGAGATTCAGCCGCCTCCTGCCCCTTCCATGTGGAGACCATGGTGATCTAGACAACGATATGTGTACATTTGGGGACCTGTGCTGACCTGTACACCTGGGTCATGTACCTTAGTCCCAGGACAGCGAGTGCATGTCATGTCTACATGTTTGGATTTTCCACGCTGTAACATGTTGCAGTACAAAGAATCACACCACATAACTGGGTTGTGTCCATCCGTCTCAATGTCTTTGATGTAAAAGTCACTACATCCCGGATAAATCCTCTCTTCAGCTGAGGTGGCAGGATCACAGTATGGATTATACTGCAGGATATATTTATACTGCAAGGAAACTTACTGTATACTCAACATTTGTTATACTGTGCAACATGTTTATAGTCATTGTATAGATACTATTCATTATACTGCGCAGCGGATTCTTTATATCGGCACTATCCCTTAATCTGAGGGTCATGAGAAGCTCTAAAGGGTTTTATGCGTTCAATGGAAAAATAAGAACTACCTTTTGCTCCGTACTGGGGTCCAGAGTAGGAACAAATTGACATTTTGCATCAGAAAGCAAATTGGAGAATTGTAGGTGCCGTGTTGGTTTCCTTATACAAGACCTGATAAGTTCCAAGCGTTCAGATGCTGAAGTATTGCCATGTTATCAGAATGGTAAGAGCTTGATCTAAGAAGTTGGGCCCCTTTAGTGTATTTTATAGCAGGTGTGGACAAATTAATATGGAATTCAGAAGCCAGTCTATCCAATTCAGGAGCCAGCAGGATTTGTTTTTAGTAGCCAGCTTCATTGACAGCAACTAGGAAAAAACCTCAGACGTTCGGCGTCAGTTGTAACTTCTAAGGAGCATTGGCTACCTGGCTCCTGGGATTTGTCCAGTCTTGATTTAAATATAGGGTAGAAGGGCTTTCACACATATCCCTGAATGTGAAAATCTTTCAAATAGAATGAATGGAACACACTATTAGTGTAAGTCTGAATTACTGGGCTTTGGATTTGTGCTGAACCTTGGTGAGGATGCAAGACAGGCGCCCTCTAACAATTACACACACCCACCCATTATAACAGTATACAGGAGCCTATCATTAAACTTACTGGGAACAGTTTCTTATTTTAGGAAAAGGTGCCCATTGCACTATGTATAAAGCAGAGTTGTCTGCTGTAATGTTTTTGGCTTAGGAAACCGTTTCTTACCCTGCTTTGTGTTTGGTTTGCTCTAAACTGGTTTGGCTTTGCGATATAGCCATGTGTATAGGACACACCTGGGTACAAGCATACACAATGTCACGGCTGGCCCACCCATGCCCAGATCTCTATATTTATATGTATATGATCATCTCTTGAATTTTATTCCTCTATTGTTTCACAAGACCTTATGCAAAATGCAATCGTTATAAACACAGATCAGCCATAGTAGAGGGAAAAAAAGCTGTTATGTGAGCAAAAGGGACAGAGCAACATAGGTTTTATTTGCCAAATACATAGTGCACATGGCAATATTACAGCCTTATATAGTATTACAGCATAAAATAAAGTTGTGAATCTGATGAAGGAGTCCGTTAAAATCTGCATGATCATGAGAAGGGAAGTAGTTAAAACATCTGGTTTAGTAAAAGCTATATATAGGGGGAATGTAGGTAGTTTTTCCTCTGGCTGCGCATGCATAGTGGTAGTGCATTGAATTTTCATCCCTAGGAGGGATGTCTAGAGTTAGGTAAATTGAGGTTCTACCTTCAGTGAAGGAGACTATAGAAGATTGTTTGGATACCGATTTGAAGGGTGCTATAGGAAACAAACTTTCAGGAATATGTGTATATTAGAGAGATAATGTGTTGTGTTTGTGTGGTTTTTGTTTTTTTCTTGTGTACATAGATTACTTTTTTTTTTTAACGCTGTTGGGAGCAGGTGCCTGAATCTGTGTGATGCACTTCAAGCATATCTTGAGAATTGAAACTTGGTCTCCATTATGTGCATCCATCTGGCGAGCACTTATTCTTCTTTTTAAACTTTTTATCATGGATCTTACTGCCTCTTTTTATACTAAAATGTACTAGTGTGGTTAAGTAGTGCTAATGTGCATTAATTTCCTATAAATAAATTAATGATCTTTGATGAAAAAGCATGGATTTCTTTTCTTTTCTGCACTATGTTAGATTTTATTTCCTTGAAGTGAGACTAAACTCAGGAGTTAATGCAAAATGCATTTAAGAATCCTACTTATTAACAAAAATGTATCTTATTTGTGCATCACTCAGCTATAGATCACCAAATCATCTCTGAATTGGTGCTGATACTGTCCTTCCTTCTGGAGGGTGGCTACTTTTCTTCCCCATGGTCACTGTGTGTTGATAAGTAGTCACCGCTCCAAGCTCACGCCCGTGATGGACTCTAAGTCCTGGTTCACACCTAGACGTATTGCATATGCGTGTCTGTCGCGCGTCTTTTTTACCGCAATTCGCGGTAAAAAAAATCGCGCGCCAAACACGCGTTTCCGAGGGCTACTTGGCTGTATCCCAATGGAAACGCGCAACAAAAACGGCCCAAAGTAGTACCTGTACCTTTTCAGGCGTGGGCCGTTTTGTAGCGCGTTAGGGACGGGCTGAAATACGCCAAGGTGTGAACCAGACCCATTGAAAACAATGGGATTTTCATGTTTGAGCGTTTTGTAGAGCGTTCGTCGAGCGTAGAACGCGCTACAAAACGTTCAGGTGTGAACGAGGGCTAACTTAAATTCAAATTAGTTTACTAATTGTAGTCCATTAGGAACTTTTTGTTATTAGTTAAGGTACTTAAAAACATTTTTATGCTTTAACTCCTAAGATCAGTGTCACTTTAATTCTTGTTTTTAGTTTGCACACTAAATTGCACATTGACCATCCAGTCTGAGAAAACTGAAGGATCTGGCACCTGCATGCAAAAGCCAAACACAGTATTGCACCGGTCTCAATAAATATTGCCAGTGGTAGGGTCACTACAGAGGCTGCCTGTCACTTTGTTGCTGTTGAATCTCAATCACTAGCAGGGGGAGGTGGGGAGGGGTCCGGGTTAGTTTAATAAGGGCAAACAAGCACACTCTTGGTGATCCTGATGCTTTCAACAAATCACCAGTGGTAGGATCACTAGTAACAGATTTGCCCATCTGACATCATCTTCCGTTACCAGCTATTACAAACATGCTTGTACTAGGAGTCAACAATTCGGGTGGTCCAAAGCAGGGCGAACAATTTAATATGGAATCTAGGAGCCAGTTCCAGTGACGACAACAACTAGAGAAAATGTGAAAAGTTAGGTGCTACCTACCTGGCTTCTGGGATTTGTCCAGCCCTGATCTAAAAAATGCGCTTTTTTTCTAAACAAAAAACAAGTGTGCCTGCCCTTTACAAATAAAATCTATATGATGGTGTCTAAGTGACAGCCAGGCAACTAGCATTTCAGAAACGTTTAAGTGTGACCACTCAAAATTGGGCATATTTCTAAAACAGTGAATGTGACATTCACAAGACATTTCTTGATTGTAATCATTTCTTGATAGATATTTATATCTATCTATGATTCTGGTGGTGAATCATAGATAGATATAAAAAGACATTTACCAAGATTTACATGCAGTAAATGTTTGATGAATGCACATTCACTGCTCTATAAATTTGCCCCTTTTTTAAATAAGGCTATTTTTTTTTTTTTTTTTACAAATATTATACTGAATTTTAAGATGGAATTGGGTTGGCCCCCTAAAAAGTCAATTCACTGATTATCACATGAGCTATAAGTCCCCGTTCACACCTTGGCGTATCGTAAACACGCACAAAAGTGCGTGTTTTGTCAAGCAAATGCTGAAAACACTTGCGTTACCATTACTAGTTAATGGCACCCCAAATGTGGCTGAGTGGGATGTATATCACTCAATTTGCAACATGTACTACTTTCCTGCGTTTGGCGTGCCTCCAGGAAACCACTGGAATCAATGGAGATGCACGTCAAACGCTGGAAACAAACGTCAGTGAGCATGCATTCCCTCTGCGCTCAGGTGTTAATGGGGGCTAACTCCTTCAAATATCACTAGCCTCTGCCTGGTGATAATTTCAAGGTCATATTTAATGTCTTTGGAGAAGGGAAGGGAAAGGAGCCAAGTGGCATACAGGTAAAAGAACCATTTATGATATGAAATACCAATGAATGATAAATAGGGGTTTTCAGTAGTTAAATATCCATTTCATGTTTAAAAATAACTATTCCACATCTAGGTGATGTTTATGTTTGTGAACCTTTTCAATAGAAAATTATGCTGTAAAATAAGGAATATAGGTCCAATGACTCATACATCATAGTAAAAATATTCTAAAGCAGTCTATAGATTGAACTCACAGAAGCATTAAGCAGCTGGTATTTTTAGTACCATGCATTACTTTTGTTTACAATGGAAAATTGATCTATTCGCTAGAGGCATGAGCTCCATTCACAAAATCATAACTCAATAAGCAAACTGCTACTGCATGGGGGAACCCTACCCACCTCCTTTTAGCACCAGCTGCAGATCTCAGCCTTACCTGGCTGAACTACAACACCAATAAGTAGAAGACAATCCGTTATGCCCCAGTGCAGATACCAGCAGGTTTTTTTGGGCACACAATTGGCAGACAAACGGCAAAGGGCTAAAGAGAGCCTACACACTCTGTAGTGATCATAGACTCTAGTTCAGGGGTAGCGGCCCTCCAGCTGTGGAGTCGCTCTTCGGGAGTCATGTCTGTGGCTGTGAGGATCTTGCAATGCCTCATGGGATTTGTAGTTCCACCACAGCTGGAGGGACGGAGGTTTGCTACCCCTGCGAGTCTAGTTTTTGCTGTTTGTCTTCCAATGGTTGAAATAAAAGGTTTCCTAGTGTCCGCACTGGGCCGTAAACAAATCGTTTTCTACCTATCACAAAGGAACAGCATATGTAATATTTTTATAATCATGCATTCTTTTTTTTTGTTACATTTAAACAAATTTGTCAGTTAAATAAATGCATTGCTGCACGGATCTAATAAATTTACTACATACATGTTATTTTATCAGTTTTTGAAAAGTACACAAACCTAATACACAGGTTATGATCCCCTGTAAAATACCACTACAACTAGCTGTTGATAACTGAGTTTCAATGAGCTGTCTACAGAGCGCAGCAAGAAAAAGGAGACATTTAAAGTGATAAAATAGCATTTAATGAATATAGGGCTTTCATGCCCATTTCATATTGAAAAAATTATTCCACGCACAACAGATATGTATGTTTGTGAATGATATACTATAGCAGAAAATTGCCATAATGTGCAAACTCGCACCTGTAGCATGTCTGCAGAACCTTCAGATTCACGAAACACAATGAAAAATCCCAACATTAGAGGCACAAGGAGAGTAGGCATGTTCTCTCCCCCATCTTACAAATTGTTACCAGGTGTAAGCATAGTCATCAGAAGGGAGCATGCCTAGCACAGAAAATCAGCATTTGTATAGGATCTCCTAGAGTTCAGTTGGAGACCTTATCTTAGATCTTAGAAGAGGTTTGTAGAAGTGCCACCATTCTGCACTGCTTCGTCCTACACTATGAGTCAAGCCACAGCTATTAGCCTTTGAAGTCTCGGTGGGAAAATTCTAAGAAGCACTGCACTAGGTTGTAAATGTATATGGACAGGGCTTTCACCCCTATCCTGATTTGTTATATCTATGCAAAATACTATCTGTATATTGTAGGTATATTATGACAAGAAGGAAAAAAGATCAGTTTCAAAGTGAAATCATATACCCAGCATACTGTAAAATACAAGAATTATCTGTGGCTTTAGGTTTTCATGTGTACTATGTACTATTCCTTGACCTCTATTATGCTTTATGTGCTGAAATCATTGCACCATTTATATTTCACACAACATATTTAAAATTGGAATAAGACAATTTTATTCTCTTCATTTCCAAGGTAGAATATAGAATGTTAGATCACTGATCCACGTGGCTGTATGCAGCCAAGTGTGAATGAGCCCTGAATCTGAAAAGGTAGTGGAGAAATATGTAGTTATTCATTTTAGAGGCATTCTGTTAGATGATATTAATATATTTGTGAACGAGAACCCTAGAATACAAATATCCCTTTTCAAAACTAAACTAACCAAGAAATACTAAATGATCATTAATGGGGCATGATCTACCAACATTTTATCATTACGTGTACGAGTGTACACGTTGGCAATATACTGACGCTTCGAAGGGTGCCATTAGCATTACACTTCAGGTCTTAAAATTAGAGCTATCACTTTATATGAGTAACAGGTACACTTTAAAGCTATAAAGTATAGATACATGCACAATTCTTGTCGATGATATCACACGCTGGATCATAATGAACCAGGCTTTCTCCACTAATATTTATGAGTTTGACATTGGAAGTCTATTAACTGTCCTTACAGCTCTGAGACATTGTGCTTTGCTGATTAACAGCTAGTTTAAAGTGTAAGTAAACCATAAAAGAGAAAGTTGTCCCAGCTATCCGCATAGCATTGAATTGCTTACAGATGGACAAACAATACAAAAATGCTACTTCATATGACATATAGATATTTCATGTTGTGAGGCGGTTTCCCTCAGACTGCAGCATTTCCTGTAATTACATTCAATGTTAGTGTTAATTTCAAGTGCAGCTTCTTAGAGCAGTGAATCATGTAGGAGACCTACAGGAAAGGTGACTCCTGTTCTTTTAGTGTATCCTTTGATGTGTAAATGAAGACCTGTTCTGTGGTAATTGTCAACTTTACATCAAAAGCTGAGTCTAGAATGAGTGTCCATTCTGGAAGCAGTAAAAGTGCCTTTTTGGCAGGAAGCATCTTGTTCCCATAGGAAACAGCTGGACTGGGCTGTACTGGGAACATGCTACAACTCAAGCGTCCAAACTAAAGCTAACTTATAGATGGCCACAGATTTTAGAGAATGGCCAGAATTCCATACATGAGCATCTCACAATGTCTGCATCCAATGTATGTGCAAAACACAAATACTCAGATGACATGAACATTCTTCTTAAGGCAATAGAAGGCAGTAGGGAGGCACAATTTTACTGCTTCTAGATAGTCCTGGTGCCAGTTTATCTCAAGGGAAATAACAGTGATCACACAAGGTTTTCTTACTCCGTGCATGGCATCACTGGAGGGCTGGGAGTCACGTTGATAATTATCCAATATAACAGTTGGAAGGTTGTTCCCCTAAACTCCCTTCCCTCTGCCTCCATGTTCTTCTACATCTACTTACTTTTTCTTTGAATACTTTCTATATGCATGTTCTATCTCTTCTAAAAGATTCACACAGACACAAATGACCTTGTCTTCATTAACTAATACTAGTCTAACACTTGTAGGTTGACTATCCTAAGTAAAGAGGATCCTTTAATGCCTATCTATGTAATAAGTGCTTGATTTGGGTGATCCTTTGAATGTATCATCTCTTTGCCAATGTACCCAACTGCAGTCACGTTACAACTCTGACTAAATGGGAACGTAGCCTGTGTCATATTGAGCCTTGTTGTATTTCTCATTAAAAATATCAAACTTGTTTGCAACAGAAGATGGAAGGTCACTCTTTGTGCAATTAGCACTTTCAACTATCTGTTTTAGACTAGGTTCACAGTAGGGCGATCCTTGACTGTGCGGCAATCGTGCACGAAACCACGTGAATGGCCGCATGGTCACGGAATCGCCCACCACCGACGATTGCTCTAGCGGTGCCATTATTTTCTCATGGCACCCCAGTCGCCCCAGGCTGATTGTGAGGTTTCGCGCCGCAATACTGCCCATGCAATTGTGCACGATCACGGTTCAAACAACCGCACAGTGCGTGTCGCAAAAGGAGTTACATGTACCTTTTTTGATATAATATAACCCAATTGAAGTCAATGGGGCCACGTGGCAATCACTTTGTGCAATTGTGCATGATCGCGCGGTCCCGGGACACTAGTTCCGGGATCGCAGCTATCTGATCCTAGCCAAAGACAACCATGTCGCCACTGAAAAAAATTAAACTGAAAGCAACTTGTATAAGATTAGGTCTCATATTTAATCTTTTGGTGGATGGCAAGTAAAATCATCTTCAAGATGTCCATGGAGCCGCTGCTATGGAGCATATCCAGGGGTGACAGATAGCGTGTCCCACACTAGACGCCGTTGTTCCTTTTTGCTGACCTCAACATCATATGTATACATCTGACCAGCCTCTGACCACCTAAAGTTTCTTCAGGTGATGGAAGTGTTATTTGTACCCTATAAAGTGCTGCAGAAAGTTTTGTTACTGCACAAATTATTAAAATGCATACAAGAGTGCATGCATACACATAGGGCAGCAGGACTCATTTTCACTTATACTTCCTCTGCAGGCTGCATGCTTATCACTTCTTCTCTTGGAGTATTCCCTGTAGGGCAATGCAGTGGCTGTATGTCTGTGTTTATCAGCTTGTCTACTGTAACCAAAAGGCAATGTTTACAGGAACAACAGTTCTTGGCTACCACCCAAATGTTCATTCACTCTGGTTCCATCAAAATGATAGAGAGACCAATGGTGAGTACACAGGGGAACTAAGTGAAAATATTGTTTGGCCTGTAATGTTACATTGCAGTTACTCACAGCTAGCCCTACTGATTTGCATACATCACTCGAGGTGTTAAAATATTGGCACTAGATTCTGAAGGAGTTAACCACCACTCCTGCATACCCTCTGGTAAGCATAATGCAACAGAGCCCTTATGCTTACTGTAAAATGTTTTGTAACTAATCCAATAGTAAAACAAGATGCTGGAAAACGCACAGTGCACTTTAATAAATCCCTTTCGATTGTAAACTCGGAGGAGCAGGGCCCTCCTAACCCTCCTCTATTTAATTGTATTGTGACTGTACTGTCCCCCTTTATAAAGCTCTGTATGAGAATAATATGAATAACAATAATAATAATGATATTAATGCATGACACATTCGAAATAAATTGCTCCAGATTTTCATTCTAAAGGACATGCTGCATGCTGGAAGGTTAATTAGCTCCTGCTTTAATTGGCCCTGTGTGCATGTGCAATAGGGCCCTTAGATTGTAAGCTCCTTGAGGAACTGATGTGAATGTACAGTATGTAAGGAGCTGCATAAATTGTCGGTGCTATATAAATACCTGTTATAAATAAATACATAAAAATAAATATTTTTATACATAAGTAGCTATGTATAAAAATACACATATATGATGTACATTAGTACTTAACAGCGTTGACAGATCTATGCACAAATATAATGGGGTTGATTTGTTTAATCTGCAAAGTGAACTAGACTAAGGGGTCTATCCACTAAGCTGCCAAAGGATCTAGCCGTAGCTTCGACTGATCCTTCGGCTAGCTTCGGCCCCAGGACACTTTCGGTTCAGTGGAACCGAAGGGCTGCTGTACGGACTATTCACTCGACTGAGCCGAGGTCAAAGGCGAAGCTGGCCGAATGGCCGGTCATTGGCCGGCCGACAGCCTGCTACTGACTGCTGGGCGGAGCCAGCCGTCATATCATCGCTGGCTCTGGCCACTTGCAGAGACACATCAGCGTCACCTGGTTACCAGGGACGCTGATCTGTCATTACTCTCTTGGATGCTCCGGGAGTCTCCCGCTATTAGATAGTGGCTCCCGGCCACCCGGGAGAGAAACACTTTCTCCCACAAAGGTTTACTCTGCTCGATCGAGCAGAGTAAACCTTTTCCTGCTCTGTTCTTTTTTTTTCTTCTGACATCGGAGCCGCTGGCCGCCGTCAGTCAGAAAAAAAAAATAGCATAGGAATGCATAGCTACATTCCTATTGGCTATTTGAATTTGCAATAGCCAATAGCAAACTAGCTATTGCACCCGCCCACTGCTGCTGTCAATCAGCAGAGGGGACCTGAAGTTCTCCATCAGGTCCCCTTCTAGTGATTGACAGCAGCAGAGGCCAGGTGCAGTAGCTAGTTTGCTATTGGCTATTGCAAAGTGAAATAGCCAATAGGAATATAGCTATGCATCCCTATGGTGGTTTTTTAATTTTATTTTTATTCTGACGGCAGCAGAACCGCCCGGCCAATAGAAAACAGTTGGGCGGAGCTAGCTGTCACTGCTAGCTCCACCCAATCGGTTTCCATTTTGTGTTCTACTTTTTTTAACTATTTTTCTATTCTGCTCGGTACCACAGAGGTACCGAGCAGAATAGCCGAGCTGAATACGGCAGCTTAGTGAATAGACCCCTTAGTAAATATGGGGGAGCTAAATGGAAATTCACCTTGCAAAAAATACCCAATCATGTAAAAGAACAAATTAAAAAAACACAAATTTAAAAAACAGAATTTTTCCTTGTATATAATTGAATGATTAAAGTCAGCACAGCTTCACCTCAGTCATTAAGCTCATTTAAAAGTTAATTTAGCTTAAGCTGGCCGTAGACCGGTAGATTTTTGTACAAACGTCTATAGGAAAAATCTCATCAGCACATTAGATAATGCAATCAGAGACTTGACCAGTCATTCAAAATTGAGTTTGATTTTAACATTTGATTTTGGGACGAATGGAGTTTCCTGAACAAAAACCACACTCACTGTTAGAATTTCGTTTGTTCGAGAAAAGATTTCTATCCTGCTCATCATTGTAGTCAAAATTTATGTCAAACGAATGAAATTTGACTGATGTATGGCCAGTTTTAGTGGATGCTGTGTTCATTTCAGTCACTCAGTCATGTGCATGAGATCATCCTGCCTTTTTAAGTTTGCTTGAAAATGTTTGGGTATTCAAAGTGAACACAGCTTCACCTCATGGTACAGGTAAGGAGAGGGTTCATAAATTAACCCTCTCCTTACCTGTACCAACTACTTTTCTATCTACCTCTATGAATAAGCCTACGGGTGAAACATGTGAGAGGTTGTAGCTGGTTGGGGGTGTGCAGTGCTGGCATTTGTTGCTTTAGACACTTGTATTCACTGTTATACTGGATTTGCTGTGAATTTCAATAAAGTCTGAAGTATTGGAATTCTCTGGACAGTGCGGTCTGTTCGTATACTACTACTTTTCTATAGCATTGCAACTTACAGCCACCAAATAATCTTTTTGTGAAAGCTTTTGGGATAAAACATACATTCACATCAATAAATAAAGGGGAAGCACTTAGCAGACATCCTTGCAATCTGCCTATTGGGGTAAACTATAAAAATAATCAAGGCAGATCAAACATGGCCTATTGACTCTCCTCGGAAAAAGCTGGTGCAGAGGGATGCCTGCATGGTCAGGTAGAGCCCACAATCCCACCCATAAAATGCTAGATTGGGCAAATGTCTGCAGGCACTTTAAGAAACAATATTTTTATACCTATGAATAGTATTGATTTGTGCTACCAATGTATGGGAGAGGCCTTTAAATGAGACTTCTACTTGAGGAGAAGGTGATGTTAAAAGTAGAGTACAAGGGCAACTGTGCATTGGGCAGATCTGTGGAAATGTAGACATCTTTGTCAGACTCATTAGCATGAGATTAAAGAGCCCTGCTACCATAGGGAATAAGTCATTGGGTCTCTTCCCCACACAGGGAGCTAAGAATTTTCACACTTCCACCAGGAAACACATTATCCTGGGATTGTCTATCAGCAAGTCCCTGCTGAGGGAACAGAAGATCCAAAGGCAGGCCAGCAGACACATCACACCCTGCCTGGCCCTTTCATGTCACACAGGAACTCTAGTCACCACATACTTGGAGATGCAGGAACTCAAAAATGTGACCTCCTCAGTATGACTTCAAAGCAGTAACAATTACAAGCTATAGACAAACATATATCTTGACTTTCAGGACCAGGAACAGGCCCACACTGTGACTATTCTCAGCATCTGCAATTTAGTAGCATGTACAGTGGACTTCTTGCTAAACATTTGTTGTGCCATTTAGTAGGAAGGCTGTGTCTTCCCAGCTGTTGTGGAACTGTAAGTCCCAGCTTGTCCTACCAGGGTGGTCATGAGCTGTTAGAGACCAAAGTTTATTGATACCTCTCTGTAGGGGGCTCATAAAGGGTCCATTTATTGCAAATAGAGATGAGCAGAGTTATGTTTTTGAAAATGATTTTACCATGAAATCACCAATTTTGCCTTCCCTGAAAATTCTCCAAAGAAGAAGCTCTTAGTTGTGCTCAATAAGCTGCTTATAGCATATCTATACCCAAAACCATATTTAATATTATGCAGCTTACTGGTCCTTAAATGTGATGGCTGCATTCGTTTTCTTTTTTAGTCTTTTATTTCCCCTTTATTTACACCTAGTGATCCGGCCAGTAACACAATTCCTGTCTAAAGCTGGCCATACACCTTACAACCATCGCAAGACTTTTTTCTTGCGATGGTTGTAAGCAAATTAAAAGCTCGTACGATCTGCCCATCTTGGACAGGCAGATCGTCATTCCGATGATTGCAATGCTGAACGGGCAGTGTGCTCTTCAATGCTGAACGGGCAGTGTATGGGCATCTCAATGGTGCCCATACACCTTGCGATTATCGTACGATAATCGCGGGGAAATCCCGCAATTGTACGATAATCGCAAGGTGTATGGAAGGCGTGCAACCATTTCTACTGTACGGTCGTACGTCTTTTGTGTAACGAGCATGTTTGTGGCATGCTCGGGAGAGAAATGCTGAATGGGCCGGTGTGCGCAAGCGCACACTGCCCGTTCAGCATTGCATTCCTCAGGGGGGCGGGCTTTCGATGATCGCAAGTACGATCTGATTGTCCAAGATGGGCAGATCGTACAAGCTTTTAATTAGCTTACGACCATCGCAAGACAAAAGTCTCTGCTCTATGGGGGAGTAATGGAGCCACCCTTGGACAGCAGCATTGTCACCCTGTGGGGAGTGTGGTGTTACATTCACTAGCAAATTTAGATTATTTGAACTAAGAAATTAAAGCCAAACTCCAGCTATCACTTTCTAAGCAGTTACAGTAACAGTTTTTTTCATCTTGAGATAAAGGTTTTACAAGGTTTTAAAGGTTTTACAATAATCAATAAAAGCTGATAATTAAAAGCACCAATGTCAGTGTTAAATAGCTTGTCACAACCCTCTATCTGCCAATTTTACTGGGCAGTTTGGTCTGTTAAATGAAGTTAAAAAATAATCCCGCAATCGTACGAGAATCGTGCAGTGTGAATGAAGGCGTGCGACTGTTTCTACTGTATGCTCGCACGTCTTTTGTCTAAGGAGCATGCTAGAAAACCAGCCGAAAATCTTACGATTTTAGGCTGGTTTGAATGATGCTCGGGAGACAAATGCCGAACGGGCCTGTGTGCGGCATTGTGGTCATCGGAAGCCCGCCCCTCAGGGGGGCGGGCTTGCGATGATCGCAAGTACGATCTGCCTGTCCAAGATGGGCAGATCGTACGTTTTTTAAATTACTTTACAACCATCGCAAGTCTAAGGTCTTGCGATGGTTGTAAAGTGTATGAAAGGTGCCCATAGACATTACAATTATCTGGAGATCTTTTTCTGCGATTGCCTTTTCGTCCACAAATCTACTGTACAACTGGCAGATTTTTGTCTTTTAAGCAGGCTAGAAAACTTTTGTCTAGTTGGATGAAAATTGACAGATTAGTGGCCTTGTTGTACAACCAAAATCTCAAGATGAAAACTGCACATGCCTAAATGAAAATCTGTCCTTTCGATTGATGAAAATCAGGCAGGTGGTGGTGCTGATGAGCGTTAATTGCGAACTACATTGGTCTGTGCATGATGGGCTAGTTGTAAAAAAACTGAACGAGGGTGAGATGTCTGGTCAGAAAACGTTGTACAATGGTTGTAAAGGTGTATGGCCACCTTTACTGGCTGGATCACCAGGTTAAAAAAAAAACCCATTAAAAAAAAAGATTAAAACTAATGCAGCCGCCATGTCTAAGGATTGGTAAGCTGCAATATATATAATTAAATAATTTATGTTGTTGCTCCTGGGTTTACACTTTTTTCATTTAACTTCACTTCTATGTCCTGCAGTGATGCAGAGGCCGGGGGAGGAAATATGCCAAAAGTGTTGAATGCAGAACATGCATAACAGGTCAGTGTCGGTGTTAATTGCTTTCTTTGCAGGGATGGCTTTATTATATTTTCTTAACGGGCCCCTTAACACAATTGCGGTGTGTTTCAGGACACACAGTAATGTGTAGTATGCCGTGTGATAATGTGCGCTGCGTTAAGGCAGCCCATTCATTTTAAAAGGGCTGCCAACATATCACAATGCACCCACCACCAGACTTGGATTCCCATCTGTGCATTGGAGTAAGCTGCAATGCATGTGCATTTGGGTGAATTTGGCAACGTGCATTTGGATGCCATTCAAAATTACCACAATGCGTAGGTGGAATGCTGGCCTAAAAAGTGACAGAGTACCTTTCAGAAGATATGCACTCACTAAAGGGTCAGTCCACCTATCATTAAAGTAATACCTGGTGATTTTGCTTTGAAGACCCTCCACCAGGACAGTGTTTCAATACTGGGAGGAAGACAGCCTAAAGGTGCCCATACACTGCACGATTCTCGTACGAGAATCCCGGGAAATCCCGCGATCGTACGAGAATCGTGCAGTGTATGGAAGGCGTGCGACCGTTTCTAATGTACCATCGCACGACTTTTGTATTTCGAGCATGTTGGAAAACCAGCCGAGAATCGTACGATTTTTGGCTGGTTTTTAACATGATCGAGAGATGACTGCCGAACGGGCCGGTGTGCGCACGCGCACACTGCCCGTTCAGCATTGCAGTCATCGGAAGCCTGCCCCTCAGGGAGGCGGGCTTGCGATGATCGCAAGTACGTCACCAGACTTGGATTCCCATCTGTGCATTGGAGTAAGCTGCAATGCATGTGCATTTGGGTGAATTTGGCAACGTGCATTTGGATGCCATTCAAAATTACCACAATGCGTAGGTGGAATGCTGGCCTAAAAAGTGACAGAGTACCTTTCAGAAGATATGCACTCACTAAAGGGTCAGTCCACCTATCATTAAAGTAATACCTGGTGATTTTGCTTTGAAGACCCTCCACCAGGACAGTGTTTCAATACTGGGAGGAAGACAGCCTAAAGGTGCCCATACACTGCACGATTCTCGTACGAGAATCCCGGGAAATCCCGCGATCGTACGAGAATCGTGCAGTGTATGGAAGGCGTGCGACCGTTTCTAATGTACCATCGCACGACTTTTGTATTTCGAGCATGTTGGAAAACCAGCCGAGAATCGTACGATTTTTGGCTGGTTTTTAACATGATCGAGAGATGACTGCCGAACGGGCCGGTGTGCGCACGCGCACACTGCCCGTTCAGCATTGCAGTCATCGGAAGCCTGCCCCTCAGGGAGGCGGGCTTGCGATGATCGCAAGTACGATCTGCCTGTCCAAGATGGGCAGATCGTACGTTTTTTAAAGTACTTTACAACCCTCGCAAGACAAAAGTCTTGCGAGGGTTGTAAAGTGTATGGGCACTTTACTTGAATACATTACGCCTTAGGATACCATAATCTATAGAAGCTTTACTAAGTACAAAAAGCAGCCAACATACCATTTCCCAGGGCCATTAGTTTTACTTTTCAACTGTTTATTTTTTCTATCATTATTTTGATATGAGGATTACACAGAGATTTTTTTAACATACATAAAAATCTCGGCAACCATTGGAGAACATTAACTGCAAATGAGCGTTAATTGATATTTGTTATATTCTTTACTTTAAAGTATATCTAAACTCAAAACAAAAATGTAATATACTGCAGCTTACCAGTACTTAAATGTGGAACTCCTTACCCCCAACCTGTCCGGCTATCTCTCTGTCTGCCTTTAGGCAACCCCAAAAGACTCATCTTTTCAGGGAAGACTATCCCGCCTCAACCTAACCACTGAACTATCTCTTTCTCAAACAATTGATTCCCTGCTCAGCTACTTCCTCATGTATCACTTGCCCCTCCCTTTTAGATTGTGAGCTCTCATGTGCAGGGCCCTCCTTACCATCTTGTCTTGATTTATATTGTAACTGTAATGTCCTCCTTATATTGTAAGTTGCGGTGCAAACTGTTGGCGCTATATAAATCCTGTATAATAATTAATAATAAAGGAGCAACAGAGCCACCCTTGGACAGCAGAATTGTCACTCTGTGGAGAGGGGAGTGTTACATGTACTAGCAGATATACATGGACTTGACTAACAAATAAAACTCCATAAAAGATGTTACATAAATAAATAAATAAAATATGACCATTGTAAGCACCCCTGCCAATGATAAATGGTTTGTCTCAACCCTGTTACTGAAGCTTTTGTTGGACAACTTGGCCTGTTAAAGGAAAATACAAAACATCAGACGCACTGACTTGATTGCTAAGTAAAAATAAAGGAAAAAAAGCCTAAAAAAAGAAATATCTAAGAATTGGTAAGCTGCAATATATACAATTTTTGCTTCTGAGTTAAGATACACTTATAATTTTATAGGTAATGATGCTCCAATATATTATGCAATTAGCGAAAACCATATTTCATATATCAATTTTTATACTATGGATCCATGCCTACTACCATAACATTGTCTAAGTGGACTGCATTAGTGGTCTCTATAAGCACTCTCTCTGGACAAGGGTATAGAAGTTGGGAGTGCTTACCCATGAAATCAAGTGAAACGAAAGCAGAAGGGGGCACATATGAGGATGTTTTGGCCCACAAAGATAGTAGCAGGAATGATGTGTTGTGTTCTTCCG
Organism: Nanorana parkeri; assembly: GCF_000935625.1. Lineage (NCBI taxonomy): Eukaryota > Metazoa > Chordata > Amphibia > Anura > Dicroglossidae > Nanorana > Nanorana parkeri. Next base: position 258,684 of record NW_017307415.1, on the reverse strand, counting down.
TAGATAGTACTTTACTTTAAAAAGCTGAAAAACAGGTTCACGTAATGAGTTGGCACTCTTGTTTTCCAGCTTTGGCACTTGTGCTTAAATCCTAGCTGGGACACAATCTACATTGGTTCTCCTTGGTGATCTGGCTTCCTCCTAGTCCCAATGCTGATAGCCTAATCCAGTGTTTCTCAACTTTTTTTTAGTTATGGCACCCTTTAAAAGTATACAAAATCTCATGCACCCCAGTCTAAACTGTAAAAACAAAAATGTAAAAATGTAAGAAAATAAGTGCAGTTTCCCCCAAAATCTATAACAGACCCTTACCATACACAGCGGTCTGGTATGGATTTGGGGGGGGGGGGGGGGGCA
>NW_017307415.1:198172-257157 GCF_000935625.1 Nanorana parkeri | reverse complement strand
GGGGGGTGTGTGGTGTGTGGGGTGGGGGGGGGGGGCTGCATGCAAAAAATAAACAAATATTTACATCAGAGCCCCCCCTTTCACATCAGAAGCCCCCTTTCACATTAGCATCTCCCCTTTCCATCAGAGTTACTTTCACATAAGAGGGCCCCCCTTCACATCAGGAGCATTCCTTTCAGATCAGGAGCCCTCCTTTCACATCAGAGTCCTATCTTTTAATCTTCCCCACAATGGGGCTCAGGCAGCATGGCAAGGGGCAGGTCTGGACAGAGGTGGACTCCTGCCCTTTTCTGGTCTTGGATGTAACCCCCTGGATTAGCATCATGCATTTCTATGATGCTGGCTCACATCCACCATGGAAATTCATGACACTGTGCGGAACTTTGAAGGCATTACTAACAAAGGCAGAAGGCACACTGGTGTGCCACAGCACCCTGGTTATTGGAGCAGACATAATCTGGAGCAGTTGCCTATGGCAACCAATCTGCTCCTCTCTTTAGTTTGTTCAGTTGACCTCTGAAAATGAAAGGTGGATGCTGATTGGTTGCCATGCACAGCTGCTCCAGATTTTGCCTGCTCCAGTTTTGATACATTCCCCCAACTGTGTCTTATCAAACTAACCTTACAATGTGTGTCCCTAGGAGTGCAGTGAGTACTATATGGGTCTGAGCCTGATGCAAATGCTTCTTGGGTTGTGCCATTTGGTGGTGCTAAATAACTATGGGAAATGGATGAAGAGGTCTGAATCACAGCTTGAATGATTCTCCTTTCCAGTGATAATGTGCTGAATAGAATGTACATACATTTTGTGCATAGGAAATTTCTTACTTCACGTCTACTATACATTGAAACACATTCATTCATAAAGTATTTAATCTAGAGGTGCACTGAAATGAAAATTTCAAAACCGAAATGAAAAAAATGTCAGTACGAAACCGAAAACGTTTTTTAATTTTGTAACCTTTTCAAATGTTCTTAAATATTTTGTTATTTCTTTTTTATAAACGTTTAAAATTTTTACATTTCATTCTTATTAAATATTTGTGTTTTTTTTACTTTACTGTCGGGTGCTCAGGGCAAATATTGGGGGTCTAAACAGACCCATGATATTTTCCTTTTAAAATAGAAAAAGGGATAAAGAACACAAAGTCCTCAATCTCTTTTTTCTGTGTCCCCTGTTATCAATGAATATAAATCCTCTATACTGAGTGCTCCTGTTCATTCATAACATGAGGACATAGTATGATTACTATAACCACAATCATGAATGAACAGGAGGTGATGTAGATCACTTCCCATTCATTCATTCATAATTGAGGATATAGTAAACATACACTGTCCTCAATTATTTATAAACAGCGATCACTGACTGCTTGTAAACGCTCTCCATCATGAATCGACTGTCACAGGAGGCTGAGCGGGCGGTGCGGGAGGAGAGCTCGATCTTCACTGACAGCTGACTTCTCCCCCACAGCACCGGCCCGGTCTCCTGTGACAGCTGGCAGCTGTCTCCGCCCCCACACCACTCTCCTGATGTGCGGAAGGAGAAACACCGGCCGCTCACAGCACTGTCCTCCCCCACACCGCTCAGATTCCTATGATAGTTTCTCTCCTCCCCGCAGGGACACAGAGCAGTGCCCAGCGGGGAGGAGAGAAAGCAGGGATGTATTGCTATTTCAGCCGAAAGATGGCACTTTCGACATTTTCAGCATTTTGCCAAAAGTGCCATTTCCAGCTGATATGTTCTGGCTGCCGAAATTTCGGTGCATCCCTAATTTAATCTGCATTTTATCACTTAGAGAGTACTGAAGTAGGAGACAGCCATAAGTAGGGCTTATTCATACCTATGCATTTTTCCTCCAAATGCATTTTCCATCAATGGAAAAGCATCCAAATGCAATTTAACGTGCTTAGTGCATGGTACTGCATGTTGCAATGCATTTTATACTGAATGTCAATGTGTGTGATAATGCACATCGAGATGCGTTGATGCGGATAATGGTGGGGTGACATGTGTCATCATGATGCACGTTGACATGTATCATAATGCATGTATTGGCATGCATTTTGATACGTTTCCATTGATTTCAATTAAAAATGCATAATGTAAAAATGGAAAGGTGTGACTCAAACAAGAGTTGTCACCCCATGTGGTAACTCATGGTGTTAAGGTGGCCATACACTCTACAACCATCGCAAGACTTTAGTCTTGCGATGGTTGTAGAGTGTATGGCCACCTTTACTCACAAAAAATATTCATTAAGAAAACTAGGCTATGGCTATTAGATAATCAAGCCGCAGTGCTGTAGTGGACTGATATCTGCTGCCCTGGGGTGGCCTGTGCAGGGCGGCTAACGGCACTATAACTTAATTATCGCGAGCCGCAGCTCCCAATATTACTTTGTAGAGCCGCGGCCACCAAAGTGATAAATTAGTCCCCTGTCTCCCTGGTCTCTCTGAGCGGATCAGGACCTGGTGGTGCACTGGTGTCACCTCCTGGTGGGTACCACTTTTAGAAATGTTTAGTAATGACAATCTACAAACACATACTTTTAAATAATTGCCGGCTTTTTATTTTTGGCATACCTTATTTCTCTTTTCTTCCCCAGTCTTCTGACAGTGGCCATTTTAACTAAAGGCAGGTTACTAGATCTCTCTTTTACTTCCTGGAACTCTGGCACATGTGACTAGGACATGTGATAATGCACATCATGTCAGGGGAGGAAAATGCCTTTCCCTGAGATCTCATGAGATTACAGATGAGATTTTCCAGCAATGCTCTGCTGATGTAACCTTCCCAGGATGCAATGCTTGGGCACAATTACATAATTTGAGACAAAGTGGACCAGGAAGTGCAAAAAAGAAAGTTTGTTTAGTTAATGAGTGTAAGATGACTTCATATCGGCATGGAGAGATGTATGCTGATGTGATTTTTAGTCAAGGAGGGTAAAGGCCCACTTTAAAGCAACGTGCTATCATGCATTGTTGTGTGCTATGTTACAAAAAATAGCACAGGTCTGTTTTGGGGTCTGTTGTGGTGCGCTGGCAGCCTGCACATATGAAAGAGTTGCTTTAATGCAACACGTGTTAAGGCATGCCATAACGTGCTTTAATGCGCATACGTTAAACGCATCACAGCGAAGTGGCTAGGTGTGATTATGCCCTTAGCATTTTTGTAAAATGTTGCAGTAAATTATCACCTGAGTATTTCAAATAATTCAACCACAATTTTTTTGTTGGCAATCTCTTGCAAGCCACTTGAAATGAATTACAATTAACAGCCATTCTGCCAAGAAATCTACAGCAACACCTGCTGGATAAAAAGGCTAAATGCTTGAATAGACTGCGGTCTAATGAGACGAAGGCTGCACACAGTATGCCTCTGCTGCTCTAATTCCCGCATAGCTGTTAGATTTACAATAGCCAGCAAATTAGAGGGAGCTGTGTGGTGCTTTTAAAAAGCAGTGTGGGAACCAAATAATAAAGGCATAAAAGTAATTACAAGGCCAATAATGGACACAAATGAGAACATTGCAGCAGGTTGGAACAAAGTACAGTTCTGAGTAAAAGACAATAGTATTTCATTGTATTTATTTATGTACCTCACCTCTCGAGCCACAGAAATCGAGCCACAGAAATTCGGGGTGCTTTACAGAATATGTAGAACTATTCACATTAGTAGAGCTTACAATGAAACACCTGTACAATGGTCATGGGCTGACTATGTACAGAAAGATCCCTCACACAGAACGGTAAACAATGAGAAATGTGCAGTGCTTATCTGGACCCCTTCACCAGTCACCACCTTTCTCTCTGACTCTTTGGGGTCAATTCACAAAGCTGCCAAAGGATCTAGCCGTAGCTTCGGCTAGCTTCTCCCCAGGGCCTGCTGTACGAGCAATTCACGATAGCCCGTACAGCTCCCGTGTCTCCCACTATTAGATAGCGGCTCCCGGCCGCCCGGGAGAGTAAACCTTTTCCTGCTCTGTTGTCTTTTTTTTTTCTTCTGACATCGGAGCCGTTGGCTGCTATCAGAAATTTTTTTTAAAAACAGCATAGGAATGCATAGCTACATTCCTATTGGCTATTTCGATTTGCAATAGCCAATAGGAATCTAGCTATGCATTCCTATTGTGTTTTTTTTTATTCTGACGGCAGCAGAACCGTCCGGCCAACAGAAAACAGTTGGGCAGAGCTAGCTGTCACTGCTAGCTCCGCCCAATCATTTTCTATTTTATTTTTTCTACTTTTCTAACTGTTTTTCTATTCTGCTTGGGACCACAGAGGTACTGGAGCACAACAGCTGTTCGGCATCTATGAGAATAGGCCGAACAGCAACGAGTAGCCTGCCGGAGGTTCGGCTCAGCCGATCCAGATGTTGGATCGGCTGAGTCGAACTCCTTCTGCACTTCGGGTCTGCCGAACATGCTAAGCATGTTTGGCCGACCCAAAGCCAGCCGCAGCAAGCCGATGTACGGCTGATTTTAGTTGGTGTACGGCTGAAATCAGCCGTACAAGCCTGAAGTAAATAGCCGAAACAGCATTCGGCTCACTTCACTTCGGGTCGGTTATTCACTCGGCTGCCTACGGCAGCTTTGTGAATATACCCCTTTGTCTCTGTTTTCTTAAAAACAACTACTGTGCAATGTCAGAGATCTGACAACATGCTAGAAAATATCTGAGCTTGGTATTGTTCTGGAGTTAAATTTCTTTTGTAGCTGCAGCTGCACAGTAGCTGCACAGTAAAATGCAGTAAAATGCTGTGATTTACCCTGCAGGTGGTATCCACTGGGTGGCAGCGGTGAGCAATGGTGCCCTCCATTGTTACTACGCAAGGCGCTGTCCTTTTTTTCTTTCTTAAAGTGACATGAAACTCAGGAATTAAATCTTAAACATAAGAAACATTTTTGTTAATAGTTAAGGTACTTGAATTTTTTTTTAAAGATTTAATTCCTGAGTTTAGTGTCACTTTAACATTATTTGGAGTATAAAAGGTTAGAGAAGAACAGCAGCACAATCACTAAATGCCGTGCCCACTCCAGGAATAGTGTAATGTTTTAACTTTGTGCTACTACCTTGCATGTGCCAGGTATCGGTGCCATTTTGACTTATTCCAAAAACACTACCGCCCATGCGTGGTGGCATCGCCATTTAAATGTAGGCAGGTGCCATCCAAAACATCCATACCCAGCAGGAAGCACAACTAGAGGAGTTCCTGCAAGCATGTGAGCTTGTGTTGCAATAGTATATGGCCTTCTAATTCCTGCCAATCAATTAAGAACACTATCCTGCCCCCTGTATTGGTGCAAATAGACACTAATATCTGGCCTGGCAGCTTACACCACCAACCCTTTGGCTGACTTCTGCTATATTTGCCAGAAGGACTGCTGGCAGAATCTGGAGCTACAGCTGGCAGCTGGCCCCTAACACTTGCCACTGCGCTGATGTCTGCCTTTGTGCTTGCCACCACCACTTGAGTGATATGCTCTTCAGTATTTATCCCGTTCAATGAACTGGCACTCTTTTGCTAGTAGGATAATGCAGGGGTAGGCTATCTCTGCGCGCCAGCTGTGTTGAAAATACAAGTTCAAGCATTGCAAGACTCTGACAGCCACAGACATGACTTCCTGAGGCAGAAGCATGATGGTATTTATAATTTCACTACAGCTGGAGTGTTGAGGTTTCCTAGCCCTTTCCCAAAGGAATATAGATTTATGTTAATTCAGATATTTTTCATTGCATTCTATGTGCAAAAGTGATTGTAAAGTGGCTGTCGCACCTTAGTAGATATTCTCTCAGTAAATATTCATGATAACTGCTTTTGCTTGCTTTCTGTAATGTTTAACTTTTAACTCCTGTAATAAAAGTATATTCAGCCAAAGATTTATTTTAACATTTTACTATGTCTACTTTTAAAAGTATAACTTCAACCAATTTTAGCTCCCTATTTAACATCACTGGTTGATACTGCAAAAGTTTCAGCAGTGCTGGGACATGTATTTAGCAAGAGCAGCACACTTTGGTAAGTCAGTAGCGAGGCAATGATTTTATTTGCAAAGCACTCCCTCTATTGGTGAAAAAAAATTATTTTTATTCAGACATAAGTCATTGTGACACTAAACTCAGGAGTTAAATCCTAAAATGCATTCAAGTACCTTAAATGCTAACAAAAATTTATCTTATTTGTGCATCACTCGGCTGTAGATCCTCAAATCATCTCTGAATTGGTGCTGACACTGTCCTTCCTTCTGGAGGGTGACTGCTTTTGTTCCCCATGGTCCCTGTGTGTGTTGTATAGTAGTCACCGCTCCACCGCTCAAAAAGGCGCAATTACAAATTTGCTAATATTTGTTATTTATTATTGTTATTTATTAATTTATATGATATAGGTGTTAAGCTGGCCCTACACCTAACAACCATCGCACGACTTTTGTCTTGTGAGGGTTGTAAGGTAATTAAAAAATCGTACGATCTGCCCATCTTGGACAGGCAGATCATACTTGCGATCATCGCAAGCAGGGGAGGGCTTCCGATGACTGCAGTGCTGAGCGGGCAGTGTGTGCTTGAGCACACCGGCCCATTCAGCATTTGTCTTACGAGCACGCCACAAACCCGACGAAAACCGTACGATTTTCCGTTGGTTTTTCAGCGTGCTCGTAAGACAAAAGACGTGCGACCGTACAGTAGAAACGGTCGCACGCCTTCCATACACCTGCCGATTATAGTACGATTGTGGGATTTCCCGCGATTATCGTAAGATAATCGGCAGGTGTATGGCCACCTTTAGTTGGAGTTCACTACTAGAGGCGTACACTGCTGTAAAAGTTAGGTGAATATGTTAGGACAGCAAGGTTTGCGTTGAAAGCCCCCATGTTTTAAATATAAAAGGAATACATAAAAGGTTGGGAATTAAAGATCCAATATGATGAAACGTTTGTGGTCACCTAAGCATCACACCTATATGAGATTCTTAGATATCCCATTTTAAAACCATGTGCATTATTATAGAGTACCCCTCCCCCTTCATGGCTATAATAGCCTCCACTGTTCTAGGAAGATTTTCCATAAGATTTTGGAGTGTGTCTGTTGAATTTGTGCCCTTTATCTAAAGAACTTTTGTGGGGTTGAGGTACTGATGGTGGATGAGAGGACCAGGCTCACTAACAGTGTTAGTTACAAATATTGAGGTCAGGGCGCTGTGCGAGTTCCCCGGCATCAAACATGTCAAACCATGTCTTTATAAACCTGTGCACATGGGTACAGTCTTGCTGGAGAAGAAAAAGACCTTTTGCCACATGGTTGGAGGCACACAATTGTCGAAAATGTAATTTGTACTGCTGTAGCATTTGCAGTACCCTTCAATGGCAACACCTAAATTCAATAAGTAGTGGTGAAGGGTTAGAACAATTTGATAGGGATGCACCGATACCGATACTAGTATCGGTATCACTGCCGATACCGAGTATTTGGGCGAGTATTGGTACTCGCCCAGATGCTCCCGATAATGGAGCCCAGCATCCTGATTGTCCGGGAAGCTGGCCTCATTCTCCCTCGTTACCAGGGAGCATGGAGCTGGCTTGCCGGCTAAACAGGAAGCCGGGGGGTGGGTAATGAGTCGCCCCCCCTGATTGGCTGGTAAGCTGGCTCCATGCTCCCTCGTCACTTGGTAACTAAAGCAGCTGCCTGAGGTCCTGTGCTTGCTGGGGACCTCTGCAGCCTTACTGTAGACCATGTGGCGCTGCTTACAGCGCCGGCCACACATCTCCATCTCCTTACTTGATGATCATGCCGCCCGCACGGTGAGACCCTGCACAGCCTCCTGAGATCCCGCACAGCTGACCTAAAATCCTGCATATCCCACCTGAGACCCACACAGCCCTTCTGGGGCCCCGCACAGCCCACTTGAGACTCCGCACAGCCTTCTGAGACCTTGCACCGTCCTCCTGAGACCCCCGCACAGCCCTCCTGAGATCCTGCACAGCCCACCTGAAACCCTCCACAGCCCGCCTGAAACCTTCCACAGCCCACCTGAGACCCTACACAGCCCACCTGAGACCCTACACAGCCCTCCTGAGACCCCACACAGCCCTCCTGACACCCTCAACAGCCCACCTGAGACCCCACACCACAGCCCTCTTGAGACCCCGCATAGCCAACAACGTTTTCACGTTGAGCAGCCATTCAAAATATGCTGCCGACTTGAGGTGGGGTGGGTGTATGGCCGCGAGGGAGCTCCATCCATATATGCATTGCTTATAGCTCCCTCGCAGGTCCTGTAGAGGTGCCTGGACCAGACTGACATCACATACTGGCTCTCGGCACCTCTACTGGCACGCATAGGAGCTGTACAAGCAATTTGCATATGGATGGAGCTCCATCACAGCACAGCAGCCCACACTGCCGTGCGTTCCATTGCAGTGCCACTTAGGTTGTGACTTAATGACCAAGGACAAATGTGTGTCCTGAGGTTACGCAGGTTGAGAACCACTGCTGTATGTGATATCAAGAAGATTTTTTGAGGCGTTATTACCCAATAGAATATCTGGCTCTCTTTGCTCTCCTGACTCTTGTGTTTGGTCTGGGGGTGCCTGGTTTTCTGGTCTCCTCTGGTGCCTCTCCGTCCGTGCCCGTGGTCAAGTGGTGGATAGCAGTGATTCTGCCATTTCGAAGATTACTGTGAGTTCATTGAACTAGACGAATGACACTAATCAATAAATGTGTTTACATGGATTGGAACCAAATGAATGCTCTTTAATATATAAACTTCTTATAGAAACATAGTAGCCTGTTCCTGAAGAAGTGGATCTCCGTGAAGCGCGTAAAACTTTGTCGTTTTCCCACTGGACTACAGCACAACAAGGAAGCTGATACCCAGTAAACGGCAAAAAGCACTGTAATGTTAAGACAATTGTAGGAGGATGCGGCTACATCCTTTGGTCTTTTATAGATGATTTCTTTTTTTGTTTTTTAAAAATACAAATGTGTTATATTTTATGGGCCAGGATCCGCTGGCCCATCTGCGGCCCGGGACCGAGTCGGGAGGGCGCCAGGAGGAGAAGGGAGGGCGATCAGCTGCTCATCTAGAGGCCTAGAAGTTCAAAATTCCCTCCACAATATCTTCAATCCGTCTCTCTCACAGGGTCGGGTTTCTTATCTCCACCCCCCTCCTCCCCTCTGTGCTCTGTGGAGGGACAGCAGGATGAGTCATAGCTCTGTGTGTCTATGTGAGTGTTAGGACACAGAGAGAATTCTATAGAACAGAACAAGTGAAAGGAGATTCTGTGTCTCTCTCAGATCTCTCCCCCTTATCCTGGGTCACATTTACTCTCTGCTGCCCCAAGTCCAGGTTCTCCAATGTCCCGCCTCCAAACCTTTTCTTTGGTATAAACTATTGGGATGTGGTACTCCCCCTCTATGTACACCTCACTGTATGGTAATAAATTATAATATGTGACCCCTGGATGTGAGATCAAGATCTTCTAAGCCCTGGTTCACACCTAGGCGGCACCGTTTTTGCACGTTAGCAGCACGCGGTAATTTGCGCGCTTATGCGCGTTGTGCACATTCGTATGTGCACACATGATGACGTGCATTTCAATTAGCAGCTCATAAACCATTGTGGGCAATGGAAGAACGCACGTATAAACGCGCAAAAACGCTCACGTTAATGTGCAACATGCTTCTGCTGCACGTTTTTGGGCATTTCCAATGAAGTCTTTGGGGAGGAAAAGCGCTTTTAACTGCCCTAAGAAGCTCCTGTATCTTTTCAGGCGTTTTTCGGCTCAGGTGTGAACCAGCGCCATTAAAAATCATGGGATTTCTTGGGTTTGGTATGTAAAAGCGCTTTTCGAACTGCTCACAAACGCCTAGGTGTGAACCCGGACTAAATCCACAGAGAATTGTTCCTCTGTATTGAGTCTGTTATCAGAATAGTATCAGAGTAGTGAGGAAGAAAATACTAATGAGGAACATTAATCCTTTCTGGATTTAGAAGTCCTTGACCTTACATCCATCAGCTCCTACGCATCCAAATGTCCATTACTGCCACTGAATACACAAAGAGGGGAATTGATCAAAACTGGAGCAGTTGCCCATGGCAACCAATCAGCTTCTCTCTTCAGTTTGTTCAGTAAAGATTTGAAAATGAAAGAGAGAAGCTGATTGGTTGCCATGCACAGCTGCTCCAGATTATGTCTGCTCCAGTTTTGATAAATTCCCCCCAGTATACATCTGAACCACACTCTAACCCCAGTAAAGATTCTCTAGACTAGTCCTGAGATTTCTTTTTCAGAGCTAGCCAAATGCAGACCAGATCTGCACGAGTTTCTGCACACGCAGGGCAGTGTGTTATACCACGTTTTTTGCCGCGTTTTTAATGAGTTCCGGGCCGTTTTGGGTTAAAAAAACATTGAAGTTTTTTATAAAATTTAAAATGGGCTTTCAGTACGTTCCAGAGCGTTTGCATGCGTTTTTGATGCGTTTGCATGCGTTCCATAGCAGGTAAAATAGAGCTTGCTGCAGTTTTTTTTACATGCTCTGGAACTGAACGCTGCGGTGTGAACTAGAGCCCAAAATACCATTGGAATACATTGGACGCAGTTTTGATCCGTTCTGTAACGGCTCTGCTCCTGGAACGCGCTTGGTGTGAACAAGCCCTCAAGCTGACCGAGATCAATCTTCCCCGGAAACTTACAAGCCCGGAAAGTATTAAAAGCACACTTTTTTTTTTTTTTAAACAGAGAGAAAGCAAATGAAGAAAGACAAGAGGAAGGAAAAACAGAAGTAAAAAGAAGAACAATGCTAACGACATAAAGGTAAAACTTTGATTAACCCTTGCAGTGGGGCTTCCCCTACAATGCCAGAGTTAGAGGAGAACTATGAGGTGAGTGCTTTTCACTCACCTCATAGTTCTAGCCGACCTGTGACAATGACACTGTCACAGGTCGGCTCAGTAGATCGGGAGGTGAGCGAACACATACCGGCGCTCGCTCACTTCTCGATCCTGTGGCGGCAGAGAGCCGTGACTGTCACTCACAGGCCCCTGCAGAGATTCCCCCCCTCCCCTGTCTGATCCTCCAGCGCTGACTGGCGTAACGGACGGGGGAGGGCACAGCTGGCTCTGCCTCTAGATAGGCAGAAACCAGCTGTCACTCAGGCAGCTGGGTGGATCCAGACAGTAATGTCGGGATCCGCTCCCCGGCTGCGGCGTCTCAGTATACCGCGAGCTGTAGCTCGCAGTATACCGAGCTTTGGGTGACAGGTGGACGCTAGTTTGTGTCCTCCCGTTACCCTAAGGAGAACTATGGGGAAAAGCCCTGACCCCATAGTTCTCCTTTAACTGCTCGTTTTTGTCTAGGCCAGGGGTAGGTAACCTTGGCTCTCCAGCTGTGCTGAAACTACATATCCCATAAGGCAATGTAAGCCACAGGCATGACTCCCAGAGGCAGAAGCATGATGGGATTTGTAGTTTCAGCACAGCTGGAGAGCCAAGGTTACCTACCCCTTGTCTAGGCGCTAAAAAAAAAGGTTATACTCACCCGATCCTCCAAGCCGGCTTGTTCTTAGACCGGTTTCTGGAGCCTCTCTCTCCCTCCTCTGCAGGGGTCCCGTAGAAACCATCACATTTTTTTACACTGTGTATAGACTTGAGGACGCTGAGGAACATTCCAATGCTGCAACGTAGGAGGAGACAGGCTTCAGTGACCGGAGAAGCAGGGAGCCGGCTCAGCGGTTAGGATAAGTATCATTTTTTTTAGCACCTAGACAAAACCGAGCAGTGAACCCTTGCAGTGAGGGGTTAGCCCAACTGCAACACTTAGGAACACTTTTGCCCTGAGTTTTTCTTTCATTTATCCAAATGCACTTAGTAGAACGGAAACATCATTATTAGAAGAAGGTTTGTTGCTCTGCTCCTCTGCTAAAGCGGATATGTAAATATCAAATGTTTGTTGACTTACAAGCTTATATACGTAAGCTATCAATACAATGGTACTATGCAAACAGAGCAGGAGAACAATGAACCACTGACTCCTACAATCATGTGTATGGGACCAGACCAATGCCCTTATGGGAAACCTTTTACCCTGTAAAATGAAGAGGGCACCTCCCTGAAATGAGAAGGGTACCTCCCTGAAATGAGAAGGGCACCTCCCTGAAATGAGAAGGGTACCTCCCTGAAATGAGAAGGGCACCTCCCTTAAATGAGAAGGGCACCTCCCTGAAATGAGAAGGGCACCTCCCTGAAATGAGAAGGGTACCTCCCTGAAATGAGAAGGGCACCTCCCTGAAATGAGAAGGGTACCTCCCTGAAATGAGAAGGGTACCTCCCTGAAATGAGAAGGGCACCTCCCTTAAATGAGAAGGGCACCTCCCTGAAATGAGAAGGGTACCTCCCTGAAATGAGAAGGGCACCTTCCTTAAATGAAAAGGGCACCTCCCTTAAATGAGAAGGGTACCTCCCTGAAATTGCTTTCTTCAGGTTGGGATCCCTGTATGTATCATTTGTAGGGACTGGTTCACACCTGAGCGTTTATATGGCCGGATCTAATTGCTGGAAAATGCTCAAAACACACATTTCCATGCAAGTTAATGCTTACTGTTCACACCTTAGCGTTGCGTCGCGCATAGGAAAACAATTGTCTCGCAAAAGGATGCAGGAGCTATTTTCAGGCGGATGTTGCGGGAAACGGAATTGTGTCCTTTCGCCATCAGCCCTATTGGAGAATTATTTTAATGGAATATTTTATTATTATACGGTGTTCTAGTAGTATACTCATGAGGCCTGGTTATCGTGCGAAAACGCGCAAAACACAAAAACCCATGCAAGTCAATGGCCACACTTCACACCTAAGCGTTGTGCATGCGATATTGCCTGTTGCGCAGACAGCGAACACCTTCATTTCGATGAATCTGGAACACAGTCAGCTGATGATCACAACATACACCTCACTCCACATCACTCCACATCACACCACTCCACACCACACTGGGGAGCCCGTGAGCCAACAACTCTGTCCACCCGACCGCTCTACCTCGCTGTACCATAGAATCCAAGCACCAGCGAGTCCTCCGCTGTCGCCGTCAAAGTGACGTCACCTCGCGCGCCGGAAACTATCCCTCTGGGACCGAGAGCACCATAGAGACGGGAGGAGCCGCCCGGAGTGACCCTAAAGAAGAACGAGAGACTCCCCCCGGAGTGACCCCTCTGTCGAGACACCCGGGAGTGGAAGGAAAGGAGGGGTGTGCCAGCCCTGTCACCAGCTTGCAGACACCCCGGAAGTGACTAGGGAGGACAAAAGCCCAGGAAGAGAGCGGAGAAGAAAGGATCCCCCTTCGTTCGCTGCCCTATAGAGGAAAGCCTGAAGACGGGGAGAGGCCGCTAACTGACAGCGCCCTGCTGAGGGGGGAAGCCTCTGTCTGCATATCTACAGGTCACCTGTAAGTATCCGAAGCGGAGCACGGTAACCGGCCCCCTCGTACAACCACCTTGCTATACTGACCACTGCCACCCACCCATCACCACCCTGCCTGCTATACTCACCACTGCCATCCACCCATTACCACCACCATCCTGCCTGCTATACTGACCTCTACCATGGTCTGTACACCCATCACCATCCTGCCTGCTATACTGACCCCTACCATCCACTGTACACCCATTACCACCACCACGCCTGCTATACTGACCTCTACCATCCACTGTACACCCATCACCACCCTGCCTGCTATACTGACCTCTACCATCCACCCACCACCATCACCTTGCCTGCTTTACTGACCTCTACCATCCACTGTACACCCATTACCACCAGCACCCTGCCTGCTATACTGACTCCTACCATCCACTGTACGCCCACCACCACCACCACCACCCTGCCTGCTATACTTACCTCTATCTTCCACTGTACACCCAACACCACCATCACCAACATGTAATAATCCTGCTGGCCAGTTCCACTGAGTGCCATGTTGTAGTAGCCGGGCAGCAGTGCTATCTAACACACAATGTGCATTAAAGGGTAAGTTCACTTTTCCAAGTAATTTGGGAAAATGAAATTACCTGCTCAAATCTGGCTCCTTCTCAGCCCCAATACCCAAATGCTTACATTTTGGCTAACGGTCCTTCCCCTCCACTGATACGGGTGTACTATCTGTACCCTGTACTGCCGTTCAGTGCAGCCCATCGCCATGGATTTTGAAAAGTTAGTCAGCACAGTCACCTGACCGCACTGACCAATGAGAAGCACTTCTTTTGCATGGTTAAATATGGTTTCGGTTAAAGTTATTTTCCCAGACGTCTTCCAGGATAGCCCTTGAGATGTACATGCTCCTCCAACCGGACAGGAAACCTATCACCAAATTCCAAATAATATAGTTCTCTTCAGTTTTTTGTGTTTCCTCCGGTCGGGGGATGCATGTCACCTCAAGGAGCATTCCTCTACCATGTATTATCTGAATTGTCAGATTATTGTGTCCCTGGAATCCCCTGCTCAGTACGGGCAGGAGAAGGTTTGGTTCCCCCTTCCTCTTCGCTACCTGGAGAAGGTCAGTACCGGAGTCAGGTCTCCACCTTGGTGTGTATTGGTGGTTTGTATCAGGACAAGTAGATTGTCATGAGGGACATGAATATTGGGCCCCCGCTTTAGTCCTCGAACAAGTAGTTCTTTTGAAAATTTCTACACCCCTGTCCACTATTTGTAATTATAATCTATACCTTCTGTCCTCTGTGTACCTTTTTGAGTGTGTATGTGTACCAAGCAGCGTACAGCCAGTGCTCAGACCCACTGTACACCAATCATCACCCTGTGTGATACACTGAGCCCATCCAGCCACTGTTTACTGATCATCACCGAGTATCCACAATGAAGAGCGGGGATCAGTGCCAACTCCACCATACACACATGACTACCACAACCACCCTGCCTGCGATACTGATCCTCCCAACAACTGTGCACTGCCTGCTATTATTACTGTTACTGCTCATCCACTGTATGCTTCTCACCAGCAACCTGCGCTCTTCAGTGTTCCCTTTCACCCATTGTGTATTATTACTGACCCCTGCCATACACTCTGTACCCATCAATGTCAACCTTCTGCATGCTACAGAGCACCTTGTCATCCACATATTATTACTAATCCCTTTCTTCCGTCTTCTGTATACCCATTACCATTTTTCTCTTCTGCTTTGTCATACTTGTTATCTGCTCTTTAATATACACCCACCATCTCCAGCCTGTACTTGATGCTTGTAAAGGTGCCCATACACTGCACGATTCTCGTACGAGAATCGCGGGAAATCCCATGATCGTACGAGAATCGTGCAGTGTATGGAAAGCGTACGACCCTTTCTAATGTACAGTCGCACGTCTTTTGTATATCGAGCATGTTGGAAAACCAGCTGAGAATCGTACGATTTTCGACTGGTTTTTAAAATGATCGAGAGATCACTGCCGAACGGGCCGGTGTGCGCACGCGCACACTGCCCATTCAGCATTGTGATGATCGCAGGTACGATCTGCCTGTCCAAGATGGGCAGATCGTAAGTTTTTTTTAAAAGTACTTTACAACCCTCGCAAGAAAAAAGTCTTGCGAGGGTTGTAAAGTGTATGGGCACCTTAAATGAAAAGTGTATGGGCACCTTAAACGTGAATGAAGACGGGCACATCTTTTGTCTAAGGAGCATGCTAGAAAACCAGCCGAAAATCTTACGATTTTCGGCTAGTTTGAATGATGCTCGGGAGACAAATGCCGAACGGGCCGGTGTGCGTACACTGCACACTGCCCTTCAGCATTGTGGTCATCGCAAGTACGATCTGCCTGTCCAAGATGGGCAGATCTTACGTTTTTTAAGACTAAGGTCTTGCGATGGTTGTAAAGTGTATGGCCACCTTTACTGTTATACACTGGTCCTGTTCCCTGCCATCCACTGCAAACTGCATGTTATTGCTGATCTCTTCCATCCAACATCTGCCTTTCACTAACTTTACTTGTTTCACCGTATTAACGCTATTCCTGTCATCCAGTATACACTGCATTTTGTTCTTGATATTTTGCCATCCAGTTTATAGCCATCATTGCTTTACTATTAATGTATGCAGATATCTGATCTACGGTATGATACCCTAAATGCATTTATCACTGCAAGGTATTGCTATGGTTTTATAACTGATCGCTGCTATCCGCTGAACACCCACCATTAGCACTCTGCACTTTACTGCAGGTTGTTTATATGTAGAGATACCAGTCCCTCCTATTCATGTGTTCTGCCATCATCTGCCAGGCTTGCTGTGTATTATTATGATCCCTGGCATCACCCCAGCTATCACCTGACTATATGTTATACTGGGCCTTGCTTACCCAAAACTGTGCTATCACCATCAAACTGCAAGTTATTAATAGTGTACTGAGACTTGTTCAGAGTATGCCACACTGCACAGTGTTGGCATGCTTTGTTTTGTGTAACCATCATACTAGGGCTGAAACAATATAATCGATAATGAGAACGTTGTCAACGATCTGGATCCCCTAGTTCTCTCCTCCGTGCAGCTGCTTTTTCATTTGCAGAGACCCCCTGCAGCTGCTACCTAGCAGTGAGGAGAGTTCCACCAAACTAGGGCTGCAGCTAATGATTATTTTCATAATCGATTAGTCGCCCGATTATTTTTTCAATGAATCGATTGGTTGTATAAAACATCGCTCTTGCCCCCCTCAACCAACTAATTGATGAGGAGAATAGTTGCCAACTATTCTCATCGATTAGTTGTTGCAGCTCTACACCAAACCTCACCCCCGCCTCAGGAAAATATCAGCGGTCCGTTTAGACCTCTAATATTTCCCTGTAACCGTAAAGTAAAAAAAAAAATTGCTCCTCCCCCCACTAATTTATAAAAAGTTGGGAAAAAGTAATCTTTGGTTTTGGCCTGACAAATTGTGGTGCAGGAGGTGCATGGTGGTTCCATTTATTTCAGTTGCACCCCAAACGTGCCTACCGCCCGCAGTGCAATCACCCCCACCGGAACGCTTGGTACCGCAATGCTGTGTGTTCCATTGTGGTGCGATTGCAAAAAATCATGCATGCAGTTTTATTCTGAAGTAAACTCTGTTTAGAACTCTCCATTTGTGTATTTTAAATGAAGAATGGCATTTATTTATTTTCTAAATCTGATTAATGGAAAAAATAATTGGCCACCTAATCAGTTATGAAAATTTTCGTTAGTTGCAGCCTTACACCATAATACACAAGCTACGTTTGTGAAATCTTTACACTCATCACACTGTATTAAAGTGTAATTTGTGCCTCTCTCTAACCTGTATTTGATGACCTTCTGCTTGATGGAACTCCTATTATCCATCTGCAAGTTTGATGTTTCCTTGCAGTGATCAGTCGGAATCCTAACGTGGACAATACATCTTATTAGCACTTATTAGTGACTGACGAGACCGTGTTTGTTATGAATGCTTTTCGGGTTACTTTTTACTGTCCAGAGCAAGCAGAATGCACTTGGAGCCAAAGCACATGGTACATCCCTGTGCCGTATACTCAATACTGGTCCTGGTATGGTTGTATACTCCTCGGATTGCAGTGGGTGTTATTATTAGTGTGTGATGCTGCAATCATGTGTGTACTGCATAGCAAAGAGGAGGGAATTTATTCTACAGTTGGTCATAACAGATTAGGAAGCTAAACACTTTTTCAGGGACAAATACTTTACTGTCTATGAAAATCTGAGAGTGTTGTTAGGCTTGGGACTGTATTTTTGTAGAAAATACTTCTTTTTTTTTTTTAACATTATGGAACAAATATTTGGATAGGCAGCACAAAGACAACAGCTACGGTTTACTGCATTTTCAAACTAGCTAATTAGATTTCAGTTATTAGAAATCAATCAGATGAAGGCAAATCTTATTTTTTGCTAGGAACTTCAGAATATAAAGTGTTTAGCAATTTATACCCCCTGTATAATCAAAAGCCCCTATTTACATACACCCTTATTATATTTGTGTGTGCAAATTATAATACAGTATTTAGTTTCGGCTGGGCAGATCCCAGAAGGCTGATTTTTGCACCCCCCCCAGATTTCCCACTATTTTAGGAGAATTTCAGTGTCAGTTTTGCTGTTTGCTTTTATGCTATACTACAGAGCTGGGTGAGTGGTATTCCTCTTGTTGCCGCAGTACTCTATGGGGTATATCAAGGATAGGCAGCCTAAGGCACGTATTCCCAGTTTGGCATTCTTCCCTGTTCCCTAAACTTACAGACCCTCTACGCCCATGGCCCACCCACCCCCATGACATTTCAGAGAGGCCTGTCTAACATCACTGTGGACGTCCTCATTTCAAGAAGCCTGGTCACCTTGCCCTTTTCTCCTTCTAGTGGAATATTCAGCTGCAGCAGGTATGAATGTAAGTTTCCTGCATTTCTGAAGGTGCCAGAACTTGAGCTGAGGCCTGAAGGTGCCAGAACTTGAGCTGAGGCCTGAAGGTGCCAGAACTTGAGCTGAGGCCTGAAGGTGCCAGAACTTGAGCTGAGGCCTGAAGGTGCCAGAACTTGAGCTGAGGCCTGAAGGTGCCAGAACTTGAGCTGAGGCCTGAAGGTGCCAGAACTTGAGCTGAGGCCTGAAGGTGCCAGAACTTGAGCTGAGGCCTGAAGGTGCCAGAACTTGAGCTGAGGCCTGAAGGTGCCAGAACTTGAGCTGAGGCCTGAAGGTGCCAGAACTTGAGCTGAGGCCTGAAGGTGCCAGAACTTGAGCTGAGGCCTGAAGGTGCCAGAACTTGAGCTGAGGCCTGAAGGTGCCAGAACTTGAGCTGAGGCCTGAAGGTGCCAGAACTTGAGCTGAGGCCTGAAGGTGCCAGAACTTGAGCTGAGGCCTGAAGGTGCCAGAACTTGAGCTGAGGCCTGAAGGTGCCAGAACTTGAGCTGAGGCCTGAAGGTGCCAGAACTTGAGCTGAGGCCTGAAGGTGCCAGAACTTGAGCTGAGGCCTGAAGGTGCCAGAACTTGAGCTGAGGCCTGAAGGTGCCAGAACTTGAGCTGAGGCCTGAAGGTGCCAGAACTTGAGCTGAGGCCTGAAGGTGCCAGAACTTGAGCTGAGGCCTGAAGGTGCCAGAACTTGAGCTGAGGCCTGAAGGTGCCAGAACTTGAGCTGAGGCCTGAAGGTGCCAGAACTTGAGCTGAGGCCTGAAGGTGCCAGAACTTGAGCTGAGGCCTGAAGGTGCCAGAACTTGAGCTGAGGCCTGAAGGTGCCAGAACTTGAGCTGAGGCCTGAAGGTGCCAGAACTTGAGCTGAGGCCTGAAGGTGCCAGATTTTGAGCTGAGGCCTGAAGGTGCCAGAACTTGAGCTGAGGCCTGAAGGTGCCAGAACTTGAGCTGAGGCCTGAAGGTGCCAGAACTTGAGCTGAGGCCTGAAGGTTTCCAGGAACCGGGGCTGAGCTGATGTCTACATCGTGCTATTGTTCACTGGCATGCTTATAAACCCCTGGTCACCAAGCATTTGGGTGTATTTAACTGGTGCATGTGTGTAAAATTACAGTTTTTGATTCACCTGCAGCGAATGTTTCTTAAACGTCACATTGTAGCGTGAATAGAACATGTGTGTTAACACATTGGATACCAGTACTTAAAGGAGTTGTCTAGTCCCAGCATACACCATCTTGTTATAACATCAGCATTGTAATAGGAATACATATTAGAGTTGTTTTTGATAATGCAACTTGAAAAAATCCCTTTTATGTAGTGAGTGCTGCCTTCTCAGAATTCCCAGTGGGCTTTGCATCTCTTTCCCTGCTGCTTGATGTGATGCAATCTTGATGTCTTAAGACTACATATCCCATCATGCATTGCTTCCAGAAAGCAATAATGTTACATTGTTCAGATGTTGAGTTTGCAGTTCAGAAAGCACAGGCTCTGTGAGAGTGGTGACGCAAGGAAGTGCATATTCACAGGGCTGAGTGAAATTGTATCAGTACATTGAGGAGGTACATCCTATGGGCATCTTCAGTATGTAAGTTTGCAAACTTGTAGATCAAATTTGGTTGTAAGGAGTGGAAAGAACTTATGGAAATTCAATATTGACATACATATTTTTATTTTTTTGACCATAGATATATAACTGCTCTGAGGAGCCCTCAGAATCTCACCCACAAAGTTGTTCTTTCTGGTATTCGTAATGAGAGTACCCACCCTACTTCACCCCATCTTAAGATTGAGGCCAGGAAAGGAGATTCTTATTTTTCTGCCATGAGAGGGTCAGTATTTGTCAACTCCATGAGGGGCTCCCATGGCATTTGTGAGGGTAGATAACGAGGGATTTCCATGAGTAGGACTACCTTATGGTTCCTACTCTTCTGGCCTTTTTTTTATTTTAAATTTGTTTTGGTTTTCTTTTGGTTTTTCTCCACAATTGTATTTTAAAGAAAGGTAAAGAAAGCATATTTCTCAGGGGACACTATCTAGTACCAAGGACAGGCTGCAGAAAAAGGGTTTTATAGGACTGCGGAGGCCATCAGAGCTGTTTGAAAAGACTGTGAGACCTGTTTATCTAGGTGGAGATGACTTGGATAAATAGTGGATGGGAAAGCAAACAATGTGTTTCCAGAGGGCAGATTCATTCGGGACCTTTGAGCACTAGGTGTGGTTTAGGACAACAGAAATGAGGGTAATAGATAAACTTTGTATTTATTTAGTGACCCTTTTCATGTCCCGAGTATTCCTGATGCTTGGCCTAGACAGGTAAATGGGGCAAAGGTGACTTCCACCGCAAGCCTGCTAACAGCTGTGCACATATTGCCTCACAAATGCTAAAATGTGTGCCGGATTGGAGAGATAGAAATCACCCGAGCTGTAAAGCGGGCTTCACACATTGCGCTCTAGTCCTAGGCTTCTCCACAGATTTACCAATCACTGTGTAGTTTGGAAATCTAAAGCAGGTGACACACATTACAGTCAGTTTGTATAATCTACTTTGGAGCTTATGAAAACTTGATATGAATTTATTAATCGATTATTGAAAAAGTTGACAACTTTTTCAATAATCGATTATAATCGATTATGTCAACTTTTTCAATAATCGTTATAATCGATTATGTCGATTAGTTGTTGCAGCCCTAGAATTGAACTTTTTTTGGTGCACTGAAGTGCACCATGTCGGCTACATGTTTTTCGAGTTCTGGCCAATGTGGGGTGCCTCTTCTTAATGCACACTTACTCCTTGGCATACTCTTAATGCATCTTCATTTGTGTTCCAGTCTCTGACCATCTTTACTGTTACTCCATATTGTCTTGCAGCAGCACAGTTATTATGTTCATTGGCAAAGTTTATAACTTTCAGTTTGAAACTGGCTTCATATTTCCTTCT
Source organism: Nanorana parkeri (assembly GCF_000935625.1). Lineage (NCBI taxonomy): Eukaryota > Metazoa > Chordata > Amphibia > Anura > Dicroglossidae > Nanorana > Nanorana parkeri. The sequence continues at coordinate 235,806 of NW_017307415.1, read as the reverse complement.
TTTTGGGCCATAGTGAGGTCTTTTTCGGCCATTTTGGTAATACAAAATATCACCTGTATGTTAGGCAACCCTTAGTGACAGACCCATGCATACAATAACTCACAAGAAACCTGTGGAGGAGCGAGCGGAGCGTGGAATTCCAGACCACCGATGGACCAGGAGAAGTGCTGGCTAATGATAGCTCTCTGGGGACCGGGTGTTGCGGAGCTCCGTTAGACTGCGGCCATCTTCCTCGGCAGCTCGCCACGCCCCCCCTGAATAACGGGATTTATCTGTAGATCAGGCCGCTGTATGTGTGGTAATACTGTACAGTAGCTTCGGCTACATACAGTATACCCCGCTTAGCCAATCATGGCGAGCGATCTACACAGCCAATCCGAGCAGGCTTTGTATACAATGCTCGCCATGATTGGCTCAGCGGGGTATACAGTATGTAGACGAAGCTACCGTACAGTATTACCACACATACAGCGGCCTGGACGAAGATAAATCCCGTTATTCAAGCTATTATACAGCGTACTGTATACACCATTGGAAGGCTGTTATACGGTACGTTTAAATTTTACACAACTAGCATTACATTTCCGTATTTGCCGGCTTATAAGGCGACCCCCGATTTTCGGGCGATGTTTTTAGGTCTCAAAACCCGTCTTATACTCCGTCAAATACGGTAGGTCACTATGTCGCCCAGAAGAAGGGACCCTGCGTGGCCCCGAAACATTGGCTGTATGACGCATGTGACAATTTAATAAAAAGTGCTTTACTTCTTGCACATATCGAGTGCTAGTGACTTCTATTATGGACTGTATCTGACACGGCGCCATCCGTGTTTTCACTTCAAACACCAACCTTTCAACAAGGTCTGTACGCTGTATGGAGTGCAGGTGATTTCGTATTAAGTGTTGCCAAAATGTCCAAATAATCTTGCAGACATGGAGTAGAATATAGCCACATAGTACCGGTTCGCGGGACGCTACTTTGAGACGCTGATCTAAACGTTTGCTTCGAGTGCCTAGCAGATGGTTAACAATTTAGTGGAGGGAACTGGTATCCGGTGCAGCTGCTGATTCTTTTGTGTTTTCTTTTTCAGGTGTACCATAAAGCAGTGTTACACTAGTACTAGCAAACATGCCATTCCCCTTTGGGAAGTCCCACAAGTCTCCTGCAGACATAGTGAAGAACCTAAAGGAAAGCATAGCTGTATTGGAGAAGCAGGACATTTCGGACAAGAAAGCTGAGAAGGTAAAATATCCCTGTTATCTTGTGTTTAATGTCAGAACTCTGCAAGCACTGTGTGGTAAATTTCAGATCAGACCAATATGTTTACATGCTGCCTAAATTAATTTTGCTGACCAGACAAAGTCTTCATTTTGGTTTTAAAATTATGAATCTCTTATTACAGAGTGTAACGTATACTTTATGTATTCCTCATGATATTCCTTTTATACGTCTAAGCATACGTTAAACTTAATGTTTTGTCATGTCTTGAGACTCCATTCTTATACATGTGCATGTACTGTAAATGTTCAAGCACCTGGTGCTGTGACTGCGCCATCAATGACTGTAGTGGTTGGTGTATCCTGAACTTACTGACACATAGCTATGGACCACTGTTGTTGGGAATTGTCATTGCTTCTGTCTCCTGAAGTATGATCACTGATTTGTAGAGCACACTGAAGGAAAAACCTAGTGGCATCTACATTTTTAATTCTTTGTCCTGCTTTTGAGTTGAAGCCGTTTGGCCTTGTACATGCAGTCCCCAGGTTATGAACAAGATAGGGACTCTAGATTCGTTCTTAAGTAGAATTTGTATGCAAGTTGGAACAGGTAAATTTTTTTAAGTGTAACTCCAGTCCAAAAAAAAACATTTTTTAGTTTTGGATAGCATAGGGAAAGGATTACGTTTGTTTTGCTGTCTGTGCCCCTGTTCAGAACCAGCACTTTTTTTTCGGCATTTTTACAGGCAAACAAATAGACAAGGAAGACAAATAAAAGTGTTCAGTACAGTGTACAGTACATACAGGGTTATGACTGGGGTAATGACCGTCAGAGCCAACTTCCTGTTCAGTACCAGACCCGGAAGAAGAGGCGGGCACTCGCTAACAACTTCCTGCAGGAGGTATATTACTGTATGGTACAGTACTACAATCCAGACCCACTACTCGTCTGCAATCGTCGGCACGAGCACCGTGACTAGTGGAACGCTGCGCTGTTGAGCGCTGCACGGTACATTTGCTGCAGCCTCGGACCTCGGTTCATAAGTACGGGTTGTATGCAAGTCGGGCGTTCGTAAGTCGGGGACTGCCTGTACTCTGATTGAAAACTGCTTAGAGTTAGGTGTGCCACTCTGGACACTGCAGATAATTGTAGCTCACACAATCTGGTCACACTTATTAAAATCCAGTTAGCCATTTCCTTATACAGTGCATGCTTATTGTGGAAGCAGGCACATAGAGCATTTTATAAAGTTTGACCATTCAGAGGATTAGATTTGCAAGGAAATGTCTTCATTGAAAAGCTATTGTCATAGTGAATGTTCTGATATCTTATCCAGTTATGGGCACTGGCTGTGCTACACAACCAAAAAAACTTCATCAAGCTGCACAGGATGTGTGTAGTATACACTGTTCTTCTGCCCCACAAGAGTAACAATACTTTTGCTGAGAATAAAAACAAACCCTTTTGGGTAATCTATGTTCACTGCATAGATTTTCACAAAGTTTGTTGTTTTTGTCTGACCCTTTTCTGTTCTGAAGAAATAGCTTTGTGTTTTGGCGTGACCTTTGCAGATGGATTCCTGAATGGGAGAGTCTTATTCATTATAACCACCTGAGGGTCATAACGAACCAGGCCCACCCATTAAGGAATCGGTACTAATCGCTGATTGGTTGTAAATAACTGAGGACATAGTAAGCTTACTGTGTCCCCAGTAATGAATGAAAATATAACTTCCTGTTCATTCATGATTGTGTAACTGATACTATCTCCCCAGTTTTTATGAATGGAGCACTCAGTATAGAGGCTTGCTGTTCATTCCTAACAGGGGCTGCAGAAAAAGAGATGTAAGAAAAGTCAGTTTAGTTTTTGGCGTGACAAAATTTTATTTCTGTGCATCTCTAATTTATTTACTTTTTTAAACGAACGATTAAAAAAAAAGACGGTGAAGAAAATTTTATTTTTTTTACATTTTGCTTGTCTATGGAATAATAATAAAAAAAAAAAGAAAATTTATTTTAGCAACACAGTTTGGCCAAAAGAAATCCTGTTTTTTTTTCTTTATAAAAAATGTTTATTACTAGGGACATACCGATACTATTATCGGTGCCGATGCCAACTATTTGGGTGAGTACTCATACTTGCCCAAGTGCTCTGATGCCTAGCCCAATACTTGAGCTTCCAGTGTCAGGAAGCCTGCTCCATGCTCCCTCGTGTAATGACTCACTGCCATGCTTCCTGGGTGGTCGGGAAGCTGGCCAATCAAGAAGCCGGGCGCCGTATAATGACACGGCGCCCAGCTTTCTGATTGGCCGGAAAGCCGGCTTCATGCTGCCTCGTTACCTCATGACAAGGGAGCAAGGAGCCGACTTTCCGGCCAATCGGAGCCAGGCGCCATGTCATTACATGGCGCCCGGTTTCCTGATTGGCCAGAAACCTTGCTCCATGCTTTCTCATCACTTAGTGACGAGAAGCATGGAGACAGCTTCCCTGCTAATCGGGAAGCTGGGTGGCAAGTCTTTACACGCATCCCAGCTAATCAGGAAGCCAGATGGCGAGTCATTACACGGCGCTTCGCTTCCTTAATGGGACTTCGGGTATCGGTATCAAGTGCCGAAGAAAAAATACTGGTACTTGATATAGAAAAAACGGTATCAATGCATCCCTATGTATTACTACGGCATATGTGAAGTATTGAGTTATTGCTGAATAAACAAGCCCATCGTCGAAATGTAAAAATTGCTCTGGTCCATAGGGGACGTACAGGTATGAGAGTTGAAGTAGTTAGTCACTTGCAATCAAAGATGTTTTAAAAAAAGAAAAATTATGCCCAGGGTGACATTGGGAGTATCCTGCTGCAGTTTTTTTACCTGCTCTGGAACAGAACGCTGCAATGTGAACTGGAGCTAAAAATACCATTGGAATACATTGGATGCAGTTTTGATCCGGTCTGCAACTGCTCCGGGACTGCTCCGCGCTTGGTGTGAACAAGGCCTAAAACATTTATGATCACATTTGGAAAAACATTTGCATAATAGTAAAATCAAATTCCGATTAATTGGATACACCTACCTGGTCATCTGCTGTATGGCATGTCTAGGTGATCAGATTTCCTTTCAGAGTGACATAAAATGACTACTACTCCATCATACATTGCTGTACAAATGCCTCCTTATTCCATTGTGTGCAGCTTAGACACTTTGGTGTCAGACAACATTTGCCTTGTGAATGGTCTGCGGTATCAGTCTTGGAATAGCATTGTTTGTTTATTACAATCCGTGATAACAGCCGGTAATCAGTAATCATGGAATGATTATTTTCCTTTTACTCTTTGTTTTTCTTAGAGACTTAGACATTCCTAGAATTCCACACTTGTTTGGAATTGTTATACATTGTCTCAAATAGACCCATTCAAACATATGTACATCATTACCCATACAGTGAAGAGCAAATAAGGGCAATAGGGGAATCTCCTCATTGATCTGTTAGTGGAGCGGAGTCCTAACTAATGTTTCTTTTATAGTATATTGTTGCCAAAATGTTACCTGCAGTTGTGAATAGTATAAGGAACAGTTAGAACAGCTGGCCCTGTTTGGGAGACTTTTCACCACTTTCTGTCCCAGTGACAAAGGAAATCTCTCTCAAAGGGAAATGAAGCCTGCATTGGTGTGGGTAAGCTCTTGCCATAATGTGCAAGTATGCAGCATGGCACCCCTACCTGCTACTGTGCCGCCCTCCAGCAATGATGGATTCAGGATCTTGTCAATACTCCATCCTCAGCTGCCGCCATCGCTAGTGCTGTAATCTTCTTCGTCTGCTGATGATGTAATTCCTGTGCGTGTTTGCAGGAGTTACATAGTCCCAGACACCCTGCTTTTTGGCCTAAGAATGAATCTGGCTCTACAAAAGACAAAAACTCAGCAGGGGCTTTTTTTTGGCAAAAGGGACTTTGCATTTCTCTTCAGGAAAACTCTGCCTGGTATTTTTTTTGCTTGGATGAGTTCATTGCACTTTAAGCCCTCATTCACACTGAGCGTTTTCTAGTACATCTGAGCGTCATGTCGCCTGTAGCAAAATGCCCGCTGCTTGTAGCAAGTACATGAGCTTCTTTTTAGCAGATTCTGCGCTTCTTGGCCCGATAGACTCCAATGGAAGTGCTGAATTTGTGCATATTTTTACATGCATTTTACACTAGTCTGTCCATCGAAATGAAAGTGCCGCAATCTGCTCATTAAAACGCGTGACTATGCGCGTGCAAAACATGCTTATTTCTTGTCGCTCCGGTGTAAATGCAGGCTAAAGGAACACAGCATCTATAAAAATGTTATTGGCTAGGATCTCTGTAAAGATTTATTGCTGCTTGTGCCACAATATGCCACAAAAAAAAGACCTGCCAGGGGCCCATAAACATTCCCTGCACTATTCAAAACAAAAAACATGTTTGGGTCAAAGATACACATTAAGGGCCCCTTCACACCAAAATTGGAAGGTAGTTGCAAGTCAACAAAGGGTCTGCTGACTTGCAGTTCTATTCAAATGTTTCCTTTTTTTGTGGCTAATCTTTAAAAGAGAACTATGGGTTAAGTGTTTTTTCCCCAGAGTTCTTTTTAGGGTCACGGGAGGACATATACTAACCTCCTCTCGTGACCCAAAGCTCAGTATATAGAGGGCTATTGCCCGAGATATACTCTGAGTGCTGCAGCCGGGACGGATCCCGACATTACTGTCGAAATCCACCCAGCTGCGTGAGTGACAGTCGGCCCTGCCTATCTAGAGGCAGAGCCAGCTGTGCCCGCCCCCTCCCATGTTCATTCCTCCACAGCACTGGAGGATCGGAGAGGGGAGAATCCCTGCAGGGAGCGGTGACTGACGGTCACCGCTCACTGCAGGGAGACGATTGGGAAGTGAGCAAATCGGTGCATGTTTCTGCTCACTTCCCGATCAATAGAGCCGACCTGTGACAGATTCTTTGTCACAGGTCGGCTCTAACTATGAGGATGAGTGGAAATCACTCACCTCATAGTTCTCCTTTTAATTAACTTGTCCTGTCTGGAGAAGCAGGTTTTGTTTTTTTTTAAATTTCTGTTGTGTTGTGAGGCAATTACATCTGTTACGTTGTGCTGAAAAAAAATGTAGAGTATGCACTATTTTTTTTTTCATCACATTGCAACAGAATGGAACAGATCGCAGTGGTCTGAACCGGTCCCATTCACAACCATTAATTTTTCGGTGCCCTTGCATTAGCATCCGTTGAAAAACGGATCACAAAGTGACCCAACATATCTGGTATGAATGGGGCATAATCACTTTGTCTTGCTTTGCTGAAATTATGAATGTTGTATTTTCGTTTGATGGAAAAGTTTATTTGCTGGGTCCCATATGGTACTTTGTATCTTTGACTTTTCTAAAACTGAGGGTGGTGCAGTTTAAGCGAATCTCCTTTTTGTTAGGTTATTTTCCCATGGCAACGTACATAATGAGAGCTTTTTGTCGTTTGGGCCTCCCCTGCCTCATTGGGTGTGAGCACGGGAAGTGATTCATGTCTGATTCCAGTAGCCGTTTATATTAACCTAGATAAGTCACTCTTGGTTCTCCTGCCTCAACCTGTTTTATGTGTTACATCTGTGATTACTTTATCAGCCTGCAGTGTAACCTTTCAAGCGCTAGTTACGGGTACTAAGCATTCATATAGTGACTTTGGGGCCATTGACTAGTGATGTTGATAATTCCTTTGTTTTCACAGCTACTTCCAGATCTAGTTATGTGAAGAGTGAAAAATAGGGTGTTCAGAACATACAAGATGGAGGCCTTGATTGTGTTACCTTCTCTGTTTGTTGTCACAATGTTATCATGATCAACAGCCAACTGTCTCCTTAAATGTGATTGTTGATTGCACAGAAGATACATATACACAATCAACAAAGTTATAAAACAGGGTGTTCTCAGGAGCCTTACAAGATGACTATTCATTGACCTCAATTGACAACCGTTAAGAAATAAAGCTGATTTGGTCAAACGTTTTAGAACACCACCGTTTTCCCAGTTTTTATTGAAATGTAAGCAGTTCAAGTCCGGTGAATAACCTGAAATGATACCAAAGGTAAGCTGTAAACTGCTGGAGGTGAAAACAAAAAAGTTCAGGTGAATAAAAACTGAAAAAGTAATTATGTTTCAGTGTTCTACACAAAGGCCTTTTTCAGAGAAGAAGTAATGGGTTAACAACTTCTAGTTCTGCAGCAATGTAAGTCGATTGAGCCTTGAAAGTTTATGCTAACCATTCCTATAGGTATCCCAACTTCTGTGGATTATGCACAAGCCCCCCTGCAGTGTTGGAACAGACTGTCACTACACCCTCTTTAAGCAATTTTTGGACAGTATTGTACTGCAGGAAGTAGTATATTGCTTTCAAAATGGATAGAAAAGGCAAATAACAAAGGAAGGCAAGACAGACCATTATAACTTTTATAAGTGTAGGCCTTTCCTTTTAGAGAAATTGCAAAGAAAGCCAAGGTGTCAGTGAGTACAGTTTCCCACACCATCAAAAGGCACTTGGAAACTGAAGGAAAGTCTGACAGGAAGACCCAAAGCCACAACAGAATCGGAAGACAGGTTTCTGAGCAGGTTTTTCAACAGCTTGCATGACGGGCCACTCGCAGGACAACCACTTCAAGCACAGCTTAACACTGATCGAAGTAAGTCTCAATTTCAACTGTGAAGAGAAGACTTTGAGCTGCAGGTTTGACAGGTTGAGTGGCCGTAAGAAAGCTATTGCTAAGATGGCAAAATAAGAAAAAAAGGCTTGCCTGGGCAATAAAGGACCGCCAGTGGACTACTGAACACTGGAAGAAGTTTTTATGGAACGATGAATCAAATTTGAGATCTTCCGTTCATTGCGCAGGGTTTTTGTATGCTGTCAGGTGAAAGAACAAGATGGTAGGCTTCAAATCATGGATTGCCAGCACAGACTGCAGACTTATACCCCATCGAGCTGGTTTGGGATGAACTGGACAGAAGGGTGAAAGCAAAGCAACCTACAAGTGCAACACATTTGTGGGAACTTCTGCAACAATTTTGGTAAAATGTTTCCGAACAATATTTGATTTCCGTTGTAGAAAGAATGCCACACGTGTGTTCAGCTGTTCTATCGACAAAAGGTGGCAAAAATTCAGATTACATATTCTTTAACAAAACGATTCCATGGTTTCTTTTGGATGCCCAATTGTTTATTTGTTCTGTGCTTTATTTTCAGAGGACATTGAGACATTAAACTGCGTAAATTTCAGTAAAAACTGGAAAAATGGGGGTGTTCTAAAACTTTTCACTGGTAGTGTATAATCCAATGTTTCATCTCGGAAAGCTTTACATACTACCAGCCTAACTGTAGTGCTTGCATGCTCATGAGCCTGCAATTACCTTTTGTACTGCTGCTTCAGGGCAGGGAAGCCACTAAAACCTGGAATCAGAGGGTCTATTTAGAAACTTCCTTGACAAAAGCAGAGGGTTGGCTCTCCCTCGCTCAACTCTTTGTTTTGACATTGAAGTTGCCCATTATTTGTACCAACCCATTGCATGAGATGGAACAGGACCAGCACTTGTTTGTGGCCAAAAATTGAAATTTTGATATCCGTGTAGCTTTTGTCACTGAGGCCATGCACAGTTGTAAGTGCAGGTATCAGAGTGTGCTCGCATTGCAGTCAGCTTTTTATGATGGGAGGAGGGTTGGCTTTAAAATAAACCTGCAATGAGGGAAATGTGGGGTCTGTCATTGTTGACCTCCTACTGCAAAGGCTGTCTCTGACTCCTGTATATTCTGAGACATGGACCAACAAGCATGCAGGTCAGGCAAATTCTAGTATGCAGTATCTCGGAGAATATGGAAACATGTATTCTAACTAGACAAACATAATTTTTAGATGAGGTCAGCAGTGGTAGCTACCACGTATCTCTAATAGCAAGTTTCATAGTGTAGTTAATCATTGATACATTTGGTGGAGGCATTTAGGTGAAGCATATAGTAAGTTGTTTACCTCCGCTTTCCAGCTGCTGCTGCAGTCAACTTTTTAAATGAAATGTTTCATCTTAACTACATCTTTCCATTGTATGTGCTGACAGGTTTCCCCATTCAAATCTATAGGGAGGTTTAGCAACACAATCTCTTGATAAAAGACTGAAGGTCAATGTTCTGTGGTACTTCCAACTAAGATTATTGCTACGGGGCATTGGACATGCCTCCCCTAACTTTCCCTCCCCCCGCCTTGGTAACTTGGATGGAGTTCTCCTGCTTTTGTGCCTATTCATGTGTGCATTTTATATATTGCTTTTTATGCTATTTTATTTCGCAGCTGCTTCTACCTCACCGCTCCCCTACACTCCAATCCAATTCTCTAACCCGTCCCACTTCTGGTTCAAACATCTCTCTTACCACGTATGCTTCTGATGACATGCATATTAGCAGCAGGAACAAGGACCCAAAGAAAGCAGCCTGGAAAAAAAGGAGCTCATTTGGAAAGCAGAAGATGGACAGAACTGCAGTTTTATCGGTTAATATGTGCCCTCTATCAGTGTTCTCTTTGTAGGATCTTCTGGTGGAGGACGTCTTTACTGTAATGGCGTTACTAACCTCTCCATGGGACAATCAACCAATGTCACATATGTGACATAGGATAAATGAAAGGATAGAACTTGGAATCTTGGTTCATTGTTTACTAATCCAGTTCACTAGTAGCAGTGCGTGCTTTTCCCACATCTCTATAGGAGTGCTGGTGTGTTAGTAATGGTTAAATAAAATACATTGATTTTTTTTTTTTTTTTTCTTTTTTACTTGTGTTAACAACAAATTTGGGAAATGTGCACTGTTATGTCAGAGAACTGGACTTGGGAAACACTGCCTCATGGGGGTGTATCTTCAAGTATTTATGTACCCCCCCTCTCCCCATTGTAACATGGTATGATGTGGCTAAAAACACAAAAATAATAGTAACAGGAACAGTAGCTGGCACATATTTTTGACTGGACAACAGTGTTAATGGCCATTGCCCATGTAGTTCTAAAGGCAGAGGCCCTCTGTTTGCTGTAACATGCAATGCATCGTTTAATATTCCAGGAAAGTGGCCTGACCTTTTGTTTTTATTGGCTAAAAGGAAAAAGCAGCAGCTTTACCTCCAGCTATACATCATATGATTCCCTTCATTACCTAATCTGCAGCAAAATATCAAGTTAGAGCCAATAGATTGGTTTGAGCTTTAATTTCCAAAAACTGCATAAAACAGATCACTGGGCTAATAAAGAATTAGTCACAACTCACCTCAAGGGTGGTAGGCAACCAATATATACTAGGAACACTAAGCAAAGTGGCTTAGTGGTTAACACTTCTGCCTTGCAGCATTGGGGTTCCTTGGTTCCAATTCTGGTCAGTACACTATGTGCAAGGAGTTTGCGTGTTCTCCCTGTGTTTGCGTGGGTTCCCTCCTACAGTCATGGCTGAAGGTTAATTGGCTCCTGTCTAAATCAGCCCTGTATGTATGTATGCATGCATGCGAGATAGAATTGTGCACTATGCAAAGTGCCGCATAAATTGTTGGCGATCTATAAATGCCTGTAATAAATAGAGGTGCACCGAAACTGAAAATGTAAAAAACTAAACCGAAATAAAACAGGCCAAAACCGAAAATGTTTTCCATTTTATCTTTTTCAGTTTTTTTTTCAAATTTATTTTTTTATAAACTTTTTAAATGTTTTATTAAATATTTTTTACTTTTCAGGGGCTTCGGGGAAATAGGGGTCTAAACAGACCCCTGATATTTTCCTTTTTAAAATAGAAAGATTGAGGACTCTGTGTCCTCAATCTCTTTTTAATGTATCCTCTGTTATAAATGAACATGGAGCCTCTATACTGAGTGTTCCTGTTCATTTATAACATGGGGATATAGTGTGTTTTGCTATACCCACAATCATGAATGAACAGAAAGTGATGTAGATCACTTGCCATGTATTAATAATTAAGCATATAGTAACCATACCATGTCCCCAATTATGTACAAACACTCAGTGATCGCTGAGCCAGCGGAGCTCAGCCTCCTGTGACAGCATTGAGAGCTGTCTCCGCCCACACAACGCTCTGCCAATCTCTCACAGGAGGCGGAGCGGTGTGGGAGGAGAGATACCGGCCGCTCACAGCGCTCTCCTCAGGCAGCGCTTGGCCGCCTGTAGCAATTTCTCTCCTCCACGCTGGGACACAGAGCAGCGCCCAGCGGGGAGGAGAGAAAGCAGGGATGCGCTGCTGTATGGGCCTGAAAATGGCACTTTCGGCATTATGCCAAAAGTGCCATTTGAGGCCGACATGTATCGTCGGCTGATATATCGGTGCATCCTTAGTAATAAATAAATAAAACGTAAATAAGACCATTGCAAATACTTAAACCAAATAACATTTCAAAGAAGACAATATTCTCACCAGTAGTGACTACCATTAAAAACCATCTCCCATACTGTCTGGAAGCACAATCGCAATAATCCAACTATACCAATAACCATTACCAATAAGTATAGCTATACACCCAGCAATTCTTATACAAGGAAGCCTTAGAAGGCTGTGGCCTGCGTGATCCACAATGGGATGAGAAGCATGTAGCTTGTCAATCAGGATTTGACCACACCTAGCCCTGTCCACTGCTTTCTGGACTTGGCCAGGATTATACAGGAACTATCGGGTAGAGCATCACTCATCCCCTAGTACCCATAATAGATTGCTCGGTGGTGGAATTCTCTGCGTTCTAGCACTTGGCACACTGCAGTGGCTCCCCTGATGTGCTTTGAGAAAACTGCATGCCGTGGGCTTCAGTTTGAGGACCGCTGCTTTAGATGTACTTTTAAATGGCCCGACCGGGGGATTTACTAGTGCTTAAAGGAGAACTATGGGGTCAGTGTTTTCCCCCATAGTTCTCCTTGGGTTAACGGGAGGACACAAACTAGCGCCCTCCCGTTACACTAAGCTCAGTATACCGCGAGCTACAGCTCGCGCTATACTGAGACGCCGCAGCCGGAGCGGATCCCGACTTAGATGACGGGATCTGCCCAGCTGCGTGAGTGACAGCTGGCTCTGCCTATCTAGAGGCAGAGCCAGCTGTACCTGCCCCCTCCCCTGTCCGTTCCACCAGTCAGCGCTGGCAGATCGGAGCGGGTAGAGGGGAATCCAGCCCCTCCCCCTGTCACGGCAGAGAGCCGTGACAGGATCGAGAGGTGAGGCAACCCGGTATGTGTTCTCTCACCTCCCGATCTACTGAGCCGACCTGTGACAGTATCATTGTCACAGGTCGGCTTAGAACTATGAGGTGAGTGGAAATCACTCATGTCATAGTTCTCCTTTTAAGAAAACTAAAGTAAGCCAAATACTTCATAAGGAGGGCAGGTTCTGGTGGTAAAGCTATGCAGTTTTTTTGTTTTGTTTCCTTTTCCTCCATATTGGCTTACTTTTAAGACTATGGTTATAAAAATATATTTTTAGGGAGTATTATTCTGATGTCCAGTCAAGCGTATCTGGTAAATCCAGCAGTCAAGTATCTTTAAGTGGATTGTGCACTATATAGGCTTATCAGCTGTTGAGTCTGTGTTTTTAGTCACTGTTTATATCTTCTCCTCCCACTAACCCTCTTCCTCCAAATTATGAAGATTTTAGTTTTAACAGGCTCTCCTATAACCTAACCTACTACAGGAGGTCACGATCCAGACGTCATCATGTTTAAGTGTGTCTGTCTGCATGGTTTGTCTACAGAAGGTATTTTAACTGAATCCTGTGGTGCTGGGGACTTGACCGCTCTTGAATACTGAACTTCTCAACATGTAACATGGACTGAGAAATGTAAAGTAACACAGTCCTCTTAATTATGACATCAGCACATTCTTGTATTTACCATATTTTTTCCCCCTCCTTGTAATTTTACAGGCAACTGAAGAAGTGTCAAAAAATCTTGTGGCTATGAAGGAGATCCTGTATGGCACAAATGAGAAGGAACCTCAGACTGAAGCCGTGGCCCAGCTAGCTCAGGAACTGTACAACAGCGGACTTCTGGGAACCCTGGTGGCTGACTTGCAGCTTATAGACTTTGAGGTGACAATACAGTGACTATGTTGATTCATTTTACAATTGACAATATAGCACGGTTGGTGGCCAGAGAGATCCATTTTAGGGTTACTATTTATGTCTTCAATAGTCCAACAGATCCGTGTTCTATGAGAAAAGTGTGCAGTTCCTTCACTTAGCACTTGCTGAATGTGAAAATAAGTTATAGTGACACCCTTCTCTGTGAATGAATTAAGGATTAGCTGAACTTAAAGTGGACCTTTAACCCCCTCCTCACTACAAATCACCTCAACATGCAGCTCTTTCTTTTACTTATAATTTACTGTTTTTCCACTTTCTGGTCCTCTTGGGCATTAGTGAAGTAATGTACCCATGCATTGCATCCTGGGAAGGTTAAACCAGCAGAGCATTGCTGGGAAATCTCATCTGTAATCTCATGAGTTCTCAGTGAAAGGCATTTTCCTCCCCCTGAGATGTACATGGTCACATGTCCTAGAGTTCCAGGAAGTAAAGGGATATATAGTAATCTGCCCTTGTTAAAAATGACCACTGTGAGGAGAATGGGGAGGGAAAGAAAAACCAGGTATGCAAAGAATAAAAAGCCGGCAATTATGTAGAAGTATCTGAATGTAGATTGTCATTACTAAACATTTCTAAATATGTATTTTTTGTTGTTTCAAAGACATGGCTAAAGTTCCTCCTTTTAAAGCATTTCTAAACCCAAAAAACTGTTGGATACTGCAGCTTACTGCAGTCCTGGTGGTTCTGCCAGCAACATACTTCCTGCCTTAGGATAACAACGGTCACTTACCCTACTTCATTAGAATAAAAGTCCAAGTATCCCATCACACTCCTGACCAACAACGGATGCCTCTGTCAAAAATGTACAAAATGATAAAGTCACCGGCACTCCAAGTATTCAAGTCAATAAGTTTATTGACCCAACTGAAAACGCCTCTAGCAACGTTTCGGGACCATGTGGCCCCCTTCCTCAGGCAAACCCTATGTTTTGCCTGAGGAAGGGGCCGCATGATCCCGAAACGTTGCTAGAGGCGTTTTCAGTTGGGTCAATAAACTGATTGACTTGAATACTTGGAGTGCCGGTAATTTTATGATTATCTACTTTATTAGAACAAATTAAACTGGAGAGGACTACAAGACTTTCTCCTTTCCAAAACTTGGGGGAGGGAGGTGTGGTCATGTAGTTCTCAGAATGAACTAAAAATAATGTGAGTGATAATAGTCCATACAGACACAGGGCACAGAGCGCAGGAAGCTCTCATGCCACCAGATTTCAGGCAAGACCAATAGGTATTTTTTGAACTGACCAAACAGATGTGACAAACACCTGTTGTATATTTAACAGAACAAAAGGGACCAAATATGAGGATTTCTTTGTTAGGGTTAAGATACCCGTTGTTGTGCTGTTTAACTGCATATAATATTTTTTTTTAAAAAGACATTAAATAAAGAAATAGCTATGTAGCTATTGCTAACTAAGGCTTGTATCCCCCTAGTGGGGAAAATAGATGAGCATGTGTCCAGACTCCAGACCAGAACACTGTATAGTGTGGCACAGCTATATTCAATTCTGCATACCTGGCTTTATATTAAGTTTTTATGCAGTCCTGGTTATATTATAAAGTTTTTATAATATAAAGCCAGGTATGCAGAATTGGATATAGCTGTGCCACACTATAGTGTTCTGGTCTGGACATGTGCTCATCTATTTTCCCCACTAGGGCCATACAAGCCTTAGTTAGGAATGGCATGATAAATATTAATTTCATGTTCTTCATAATATTTAGGAACTGACCTAAAATCATGATTTTGTATTGCTTTAGAAAAAATGTGACCTGTCCCTGTATCGGTAATTGGTATCGGCGAGTATTTTAAAAAAGTATCGGTACTCGGTCTTAAAGTGGTATCGGAACATCCCTACTTCTAGATAATTGCCGGCTTTATATTCTTTGCATACCTTATTTCTGGCACATGTGACTAGGGCACGTGACTACGTACATCCTCTCAGGGGAGGAAAATGCCTTTCCCTGAGATCTCGTGAGATTACAGATGAGGTTTCGCAGCAATGCTCTGCTAAGACAATCCCAGTGTGCATTGCTTTGCCAAACTGAAGTAATTTTGCCCTTTCATAGCAGGAAGTGAATGCTCTGCATGTGTAAGTATTTCATAATCACAGCATTTTACACCTGACATGTGCCTCGCACATAGAGGGATGCATTGGTAGAATTTGATTTTTGAGTGTCAAGGTACATTTTAATAGAAATGTCAGTGGTGACAAATGTTATGTTTCTATCCACAGAGATTCATTATAATTTAGATGAATTTCATGTCTGTCTCATTACTTTGCTCAATAATGTGTTCACAACCTTTCTCCATTACAATAGAGATATATCCTTGTATTGTCTGTATTATACTTTTTAAAGTACCTACTGGTGTACTTCAGTGCTGGTAAATTCAGATCCGTGACATTATGCTTGTGTGGGTGTAATAGGGAAAATGTTGCTTTCAGTGTAATATAATAACATCACTGTCATTTTTTCTGATTATCCCTGTGAGATGCAATCATTCAATACAGTTTTTTACATTCCTTCCAGGGCAAAAAGGATGTGGCTCAAATCTTCAACAACATTTTACGAAGACAAATTGGCACGCGAACCCCAACTGTGGAATATATATGCACCCAGCAGAATATTCTCTTTATGTTATTGAAAGGGTATGTACTGCATGTAGAATAGGAATTACAAAAAAATCATGATTTATTTTTCATCATAATTGGGTGATCAGCTCAAGTTTTAATACCTACAGATATTAGATCAGCGTTTCACAAAGTGTGGGTCTTGGTAACACCGGTGGTTTATTTCTTCATTGTGGGGGCAGGATATTGGGTAAGTCCCTGAATTGATGTACAGGAAGTAGTGTGGCAGAGTGTTAACTTCTGATAAAGGCTATTGATATAAGGCACTAGTGTGTCTGGTTCTATCTGCTCTAGTTCTGATTGAATGATGGATTTCAACCACTGAACATATGGTGTGAGATAGAAAGGTATCAGTAAACTGAAGGGAGGTTGTGGAAAGATGTGGATCACTGCCAGAACAGCCAATGCATTGCTGTAGTGACTGTAAGTGGTATTGGAACCCTGCATGGCCTACAATAATGGTTAAAGTGGTTTGAGTTTGCTGCTGTATTATTGTTCAGTTACACTAGCTACACAAATTCAAGATGTTTTACCATTTAACTTTAAAATAAAGCAATTTATAGAGCTTGTTGTGCTGCATTGCAGATGAGGAGTTAGATGTGTTAGATGGTCAAGGAGGAGGAAAGTCAACAGGGAGAACAGGCAGCAGGGAGAAGAACTGTTTTTACTAGAGAGATCAGACTGGAGCAAGCACGGGGGCAGAAGAAGCGCCGATATATTTCCGTTCATAAACTACAGTACACATTGTATGACCTGGTTAGGTACTGAATGTGCCGTCTACATTGCTCAACCTGCAGCTTAACAATGAAAAGGCTTCCTCCTATTGTGCCTTGTTGACCAGTGAGTAATGGTCTGTGGGCCATACATTGGACAAACCCCTGGCTCTTTGCTGTTTTTCTCTCATTAATAGATAAAGGACATTGGAGACTTTTCTAAATGCTTCAGTGATACAGCAATGGTGACTGTGGTAGATGTCTTCTGGCAGCTGTCATTAGATAAACAATAAGATAAATCTAGTATTCTTGTATTCCCTGTATTTATTAATTAGGCATTATTTGCGATTAGTGTTCTGTCTGTGCTGCTTGCCTTCTATAGTCATTTTTTTGAAGTCAGACTTAATAAATCTACATTGCTTCTTGATTGATGTGTATTCCAAATATTGCCATGCTGATTGGTAAAGGATCTGTGATTTAATTTTTTCCTGACTTAAAGCAAAATGTCACCAACACACCGGACAACGTGGTCAAGTGTTGATCCTTTTTTGCCGCATGTTGTCACATTGAAGCAACGTTTCAGGGCCGCACAGGGTCCCCTTCATCAGGCACAGATTATTTTCCTAAAGGCCTATGAGCACTTTTCCTAAGACGCCTCAGCCACAGTTGTCTCCCGGAGCCCTATAGACATATTTTGCTGGATCCTGGGGGGAGGGTCATCACGTCTATGGGCACTGGTAGACCCTTGGCCTTCACAGCTATTGGTGAGCTCAAAATCTGAAGGTGTGCGGCCATTTTAATATACAGTACTTTTTAATTTTTAGAAACAATGATCAACTACACTGAAAAGCTCTGAAAACCTTTTTGTATCTGTATACTTACTGGTTAGTAACTAGATGGTTTTTATTCCTGAAGGTATGAGTCTCCTGAAATTGCTTTGAACTGTGGGATCATGCTGCGGGAATGTATTAGGCACGAACCACTTGCCAAAATCATTTTGGGCTCCGAGCAGTTTTATGACTTTTTCCGATATGTGGAGATGTCGACGTTTGATATCGCTTCAGATGCCTTTGCAACATTTAAGGTAAGCTTCTGTTTGGAGTCCAAGGGACAAGGATACCTGATATCACACACCCCCTTTCACCACACAGTATCCCCTTTTTGTTAGGTATTACATTGATTACAGAGTACACGAACATTGATGCCTGCCTTAAGTGTATACATTAAAGTAACACTCTACCTAGCAAAAAACAAATGTGTTGCGTTTAACCCACCACAAGATTTGTAAACCTCAAATGTGAATTCATAGTTCATGTCTAAGCAATATCATATTCTTGGTTAAGCAATGCTATAGGACCCCTCACCCCTATCTAGTTCTGTTCTTGGCTACATAACCAAAATATTTGACTATTCGAAAAAGAGTAACACTTTGCATGGGGGGAGGCCCAAGCCAGATATTCATAAGGTTCGGTGAATAATTGATCCATCATGCAAAGCCCGAAACACTAAATGAAGAGTGCAAGCCAATTGTACTTAAGTCTGTATGCATCAGCCTACAATCAGCAGTGAGTTTGTGTACAATAAGCTTACTCACTATGTGGTTCTGTGAACCATAAAAACAGCATCATTGGAGTTCCTTTTAGAGCTGTATTATTTAAAGTTCCTTGTTGAAAGGTCTAGTAGGCTGCAGTTGTATTATGGGTAGTTCTGGTATCTTCTATTTAGTATGAATTGCTTTTGTTTTTTTATCAGGACCTATTGACTAGACATAAGCTCCTGAGTGCTGAGTTCCTTGAGAATCATTACGACAAGGTAAGCTGTAAATACAATAATCCAAAATGTTTTAACATAAATTGCAAGGCTATAGTCCGGTCATGCTGACTGGTGAAATTTTTGACTGACTGGTGAGACACCGTCAAATTTTTCAAGCCCTGTATGTGTATATATATATATATATACACAGCACCAATACAGTGACCTGTCTGAAGTGTTATCAGTGATTAATGGCCCTAAAATTATTGGTCACACTCCGACGTTCGCGTCGATATGTAACGTGTGGCATAATATTTGTTTTCGCACATAGGCGCACCTGACCTGTATTCACGTTTTATAAGTGCAGGGGTCTTTTTTTGGTGTTTTATTTTTTTTAAATATGAGACTTTTTCATTTTTTCACTTAAACTTTATTGCTATCACAGACCCGCACTGTGCATGGTCATACAAGCGATCGGCCGGCTGTTCACATACTTGGCAAGGGGTTAAATAGCAGCCCTTAGCTGTCAGTGTAAACCTGCTCCTGAGCATTTATAAACCATTCCATTTTAATGCATCTGTTACAATCATAGTCCATTGATGCTTTCTCATATAACACTCCCGTTTTTGTACAATACCGTTTCTGCTTCATGTACAGTGCCGTTCTACTTTCTTTGTGGTTTCAAACTTTGTGAATGCTTTTTTTCAGTTCTTCAGTGAATATGAAAAGTTGTTGCACTCTGAAAACTATGTGACAAAGAGACAGTCTTTGAAGGTATGTGTAGAGCATTTTCAAGTGTGCAAAAGTGTACCTTTTGGGAAAGATTAGGGATATAACAAACAATGCTAAAGAGATGTGTTAGCGGGCAGTTTATGTAGGAAAGGAGTGTTGTTGGTATGACCCCAGGAGTATGTGTAGGAGAACAGTGCGGAGGGTATGACAGAGGGCAGTATGTGCAGGTAAGAAGTATGGCGGGTATGACAGCAGGCAGTATGTACAGAAGAGGATTGCAGATTGTGTAATGGGAAGCTATATGAGCAGGAAAGGACTGCAGAGGGTATGCTGGGGGCAATATGTGCAGATGGAGAGTATGCAGTGTATGGCAGCAGGTAGTATATGCAGGAAAGCATTGAATGTTATTATGGTGTGAATTCTGTGCAGGAGAAGAGTGCAGAGAATATTACAGGGGGAAAATATTTGGCCGTGGTCAAGTATATGTAGGAGAAGGCTGTAGAGGGTATGACATAGGGCAATATATGCGGTATAGGAGTGCAGAGGGTATGACAGCAGATATTCTATACGCAAACTATGTGGAGGGTATGACAAGGCATTATGTGCAAAATAGTGTGGAGGGTATGACAGCTGGAAGAACAGTTAATCTTTTCACTCACATGGTTACTGTTCTTTTCATAATGAGTAACAAAATCACTTTAAAATATAGTCATAGTCATACAGGTGAGTAACGGGCTGAGAAATGTGCCCTATGATGCATTTGGCACAAAATTGAGTAATTATAGAGCAGCAGCATGGGAGCCGAGCGCTTCACTTGGAAGGTTTATACAGAGGAGCAATAAACCTTAATCAGTGTCCAGGAAATTAGCCCGTTTAAATTTAAGACTAATATTCTGGGACAGTGGAGGTGGTGGGGATTGTATCAGCAGCAACATAGACTGTGAACGAGGTGGGAAAGGTACTGAAACGGGAACAGGAGGAGATTTCCTGTCCGTGGAATTTGACACAAGGAAGGTTGAAAAGGAGACCAACATTTAATTAGGTTACTAGTAAGTACTGTGTCATAGAGTTCAGGAAGAGTGGAGGTAGTACTGGGGACGTTGGAGACAGGGCAGGGCTTTGTTGCCAGGGAAAGTTTAAATTGCAAATGGGAAGGGTATCTGTGATTCCCACTGGTCAGTGGAGAAGATACTAATATTTGGCATGGTACACTGAATATATATTAGGGCTTATCCCACATGCACTGGTTGCTGAGGGGTTAAAACACACGCACTAGGCATAAAGGGGTTATTACACATGCACTGGACATTAAGTGCTGAGGGGTTAACCTGCATTAGCTGGGTACTGAGAGATTAACATACCTGCCTGAGGACTGGGAGTTGAGGGGTTACCACGGTACATATTTGCAGAGGAATGGGCACCTAAGCAGTGACTTGGTGCTAAGGGTTTAACCAGTTGACATCCGCGGTGTTAAACCTTCGTTAACGGCTGAAGTAACAAGCGGGCCTTTCCTGCCCGTGCGCGCGCGCTAGGGGGCGCGCGC
This sequence comes from Nanorana parkeri, assembly GCF_000935625.1. Taxonomy (NCBI): domain Eukaryota; kingdom Metazoa; phylum Chordata; class Amphibia; order Anura; family Dicroglossidae; genus Nanorana; species Nanorana parkeri. The sequence goes on along the minus strand of NW_017307415.1, from coordinate 215,056 downwards.
GAGCAGGAAAGAAATGCCGTCTGACGACGGCAACCCGCAGATAGGAGTCAGCCGTCCGTCCGTTTTTTCTTAACGGGCGGATGGCAAGAGGTTAATCAATGTTTCTATCCAGACAGTTTTGTCTACATAAGGGGCATATCATTGCTGGTAGTGGAAAATTCTTCCTTAAAGGAGAACTATGAGGTGAGTGAAAATCACTCACCCTCATAGTTCGAGCCGACGTGTGACAATGAAACTCACACGTCGCCTCAATAGATCGGGAACTGAGCAAACACATAACGTCGCTCGCTTACTTCTCGTTCATTTCCCTGCAGAGAGCCGTGACTGTCAGCCAACGCTCGCTGCAGGGTATCTCCCCCCTCCCCGCTCCGATCCTCTAGCGCTGACTGGGTGGATCTCGACAGTAATGTCCCAGCTGCGGCGGTCTCAGTATACCGTGAGCTGTAACTCGCGATATACTGAGCTTTGGGTCATGGGAGGACGCTAGTTTATGTCCTCCCGTGACCCTTAAGAGAACTATGGGGAAAAACACTTACCCCATAGTTCTCTTTTAAGGAGGACAGAGACAGTAATTAAAGGAGAACTATGAGGAGTGCTTTTCACTCACCTCATAGTTCTAGCCGACCTGTGACAATGAGACTGTCACAGGTCAGCTCAGTAGACCAGCTACAGCTCGTGGTATACTGAGCCTAGGGTGACGGGAGGACGCTAGTTTGTGTCCTCCCGTTACCCTAAGGAGAACTATGCGGAAAAGCCCTAACCCCATAGTTCTCCTTTAAAACATAAAATATGCTTTTTCCCAGTTAATCAAAAGTTTGGTTTGGAGTTACACTATAATCCATACTAATGGAATCATAGTGCTTTGTGAACACTCTTGTTCTCAAATGATGCCTATAGAGGCATGTGGTTTTCATTCAAAGTGACCTCCTGAGTATCTTTTTTGTTTTCAGTGGTGTTCAGTGCTTTTGTATTCTCTCTCATACCACAATCTTCTCACTTACCTCTCATTTGATCTTCCACCTTTCTTTCCTTTCCACCTTTTCCCATTACATTACTCGTGTTTTTTTGTTTGTTTGCAGCTCCTTGGTGAACTTCTGCTGGACCGACACAACTTCACAATCATGACAAAGTATATCAGTAAACCTGAAAACCTTAAGCTTATGATGAACCTGCTGCGTGACAAAAGCCGCAACATTCAGTTTGAAGCTTTCCATGTGTTTAAGGTGATTACATTATTACTGGTACACTTGTAATTTGTGTTCAGCTACTCCCTACTACACTGCATAATTATATAGGCAATGCCCCGTGTTCATCTGCAGCCTGCGCTTTAAACAAAGATTCAGCATTCTCACGCTGTCTAATGAGCAGGAAGGTGACCGAGGAAGCTGTAAAGCACAGCCAGGATATAATGATCTTTCCTGGCTAGGCACTATGTTCTCTAAGATTATTTAATAATTGTAAATCCTATTATTTATTATCTTTGGATAATCTGTGCAGCTAAACCAAAAATCTGTGTCTATTGTATGCAGATAAAAAAAAAAAAGAGAACCCGTTGGTAGAGAAATATAGAGGCGATCATTGCTGACTTTATGAAACTGCTAGGTGCCTGGGTGACATGCTAACCCACTTGTTTCAGTACTTTCTGAGAAATGGACCTAAAAGGAGTATGCAAATCAGAAAAGTGAGGGAACCATAAGAGGTCTTAATATCCAATAAGAGGGGTGTGGTTGAAGTATAGGTATTCTTCACTTAACGACCGAGTTCCGTTCCTACGACCAGGTCGTTAAACAAATTGGTCGTTAAGTGAGGAACTCTATACAGTACTGTACTGTATAGTGTTGCAGATGTACAGTACCGAACAGTGTACTGTACATCGGGCAATGAAAATACTTACCGGGTCCCGCAGTGAAGATCACTTCCGCCGGCGACACGTCGTGCTGACACGCAAGGTCGGAGGTCGATCGGCGGCCCTTCATAAGTGCGAGTGGTCGCAAAGCAGGTAAGTCGGTAACCGAGGAATGTCTGTATTCTGATAGTAATATTGATCAGCAATAGCACAGTCCAGCTAGGACCACTCAGGATTGCGATTACAACTTACATTGAAATAAATACAGTCAGTCTATAGAAATCATGGCATATTTGTGCCTACTCACAATGGAACAAAATTTGGAATAGCAATAAAAAAAGAAATATACATAAAACAGTTAAAACATGAATGTGTCCCATGGATACGTGGCATCTGCATGTCTTTCATTCTCTTATACAATTTACTTTCTGAAGGGATAGTGACGAGGGGTGGGTGATGAGACCAGAGTGCTGTATAGCTCGGGATGCATCGCTGCCTCCTTTCAATGTCTGGACGCTCCACGTTCTGTGAGGGAGGCTATGTGCTGCAAGATAAGATTTTTCTACATTGAGGTCGCCCTCTACATGTAACACCCAGCGTTTAATAATCACAGTGTGTTGTGTGGAAATTAATAATCTGCCCGAATTGTGGCTTTAATACATTTTCACTTTTTATTTTAGTTTATGTAAGCATAATTTCTCTTTTAATTGGCTTCACTGTACCCATATCCACAGGTATTTGTAGCCAACCCGAACAAAACGCAGCCTGTCCTGGATATTCTCCTCAAGAACCAGAGCAAGCTTATTGAATTCCTCAGCAAGTTTCAGAATGACCGCACTGAAGACGAGCAATTTAACGACGAGAAAACCTACCTAGTGAAACAGATCCGGGATCTGAAAAGACCCACACAGCAAGAACCCTGAAGTGGGAAGGGGCGGGGAGGAGGGAGGAGCCCAAACCCAGAGCTTGCTGCGAGAGTATTCAGCATCCCGTGGACTTTGCGAGCAACGTCCTTACTTCTACCCCGAACAGTTTCACCTTATTCCATTGCATTTGAAGTTTTAGTCCAAGTGTAACCCCTTTCCTGAAGGAAGAACCCAGGTGCTGCACTTATCCTGCTGCAGCTCAGTGGTTAAGATGAATGCATAACTACCTTTTTATGTTCTTTCTTTCCCTCCCTTGCACATTTATAGAGCAGGATGGATTTTCTTTACCCCTAATTCTCCATGTTGCATCAGCACGGGACTGAGACTTGCTCATTATCACAGTATCTGGGCAGAAAAAAAAGTGCATCAAAACAAAGGAGGCTGTAGAATCTCAAGCGAGTGTAGAGCTAATAGTCTGGGTTTTGGATAAGATGGTATACGTGTACTTAATATTTTTCTCTTATTATTCCTTTTTTTTTTTTTTTAATGCAATGCATGGCATGCTTGCAGAGAAAATGAAAAAATAACCCACAAAATTCTGGTTTCCATCAGCATATTTGCACATAAACTTGTTGGAGAGATCGAGCACACAATCTAATCTGTGCATAGGTGGTACCTTAGTTTTAAAACAACAATATGCCTTGATTTCAAACAGAAACAACCAATAAAATGCAACAGTGCAGTGCTTTTATGTCTAATGCCGTGGAGGGGCACTGACCACTCCATGTTGGGGGAGGGGAGGGGTGTGAATAGGAATGGATCGATACAGCATTCATTGTGTATTTTAAAAGTGTGGAGTGGAGGAGCATAATGCAGAGGGATTTATGTAAAGATGAGTGTAATATTCATATATATGCCTTTCAACTGCTTTCTTGCTTTCCTTGGCAGTGTGTTTTGCTGTTCTAGCAAGTGCGTAAGAGGAGGTTAGGAAAACAAGCAGCATCTTATGTCATAGGTATGGAACATTCTACTGGCTCATTGGCATCATTTTGTAAACCACTGATGAATGAAGCAAAAGTGTAATATATACAGAACAGTCAGTTCAACTAGTTTGCTTTGGTCCTTGTGTGATGAGTAGCCATGAAAACATCACTTTGGGGTGCTTTACAAATGTTAAGCTTGATGCAGAGCCTTGCGCAGCCAATATTTCACCTTTGTACATGACATGTTGCTTTAACCACTCATTACTGAAGGGAGGTTGCAGAAAGCTTGGCCTCATAGTGTATTCTTAATGTTAAGGAGAAGCGTGGCAGTGAGGCCATATGTGATTTATTGCTTCACCCTGTAAAACCAAATTCAGCATGATAAACATTTTTCTCATTGTCATATACAATTGCTTTGGCAAACGCATTGCATTTCTCAGACCCACCAAGTACATGTTGCAGGTTGGTGTGCATCTTCAGCCAACCATAATGACTACTTATCTGTGCCAACTGTGTGGGTGGATGACATGCGGGTTGTGCCATAGATTCTCTGGCTGGAGGAGAAGTCACCTGGGATTGAGCAATTAATTGTGGCAGTATGCATGATGGCGTGGTACACTATGTATGACTGCAGTTATTAATGAGAGCATGCAAGTGGAGAATGTAGCAGGGTATCCTTGTTTAATAAACTTTGCAATGTTTGCTATTCTAAAAAGTGTATTTACCTGGAACAAAAGAACACATCTGGATAAAAACCACTGATTTTGGCTTCAAACGGATGGGCTAAAGGGAAGGCATCTAAGATGACATCAATGCTTTCCCTGCATCTTTATTTACTGTGTGAGGAGGTTTCGGCCTGGTGCATGCAGCATAAGTAGTAGTGCATGTGGTTTGTTTCCCATTAGGCAACCACCCTCACAGAGATTCTGTAGATGCGCCCTGGAAAATGCTACAACCAAAGCCTCGGGTGAAGGGGTAAACACTGCGCTTCATGCAGATTTGCTTTGGGTTTCTTTGGATTCTCTGTGTACATACGTTTTTTGGCCTCTTATTCGTAAAGAAAAAAATAAACTGTACAGCAAAGGAGTGTACGGATGTTTCTTTTTGCTTGCAGTGTAACAAGGGTTCAGGACTTCAAGTGTGTTTCAAAGGAGAGCTATTATGTTAGCATCCAGTGTGAACCAGTGAAATTTATAGATATTCAACAGCAACCATTGTGTTTTGTGGAACCATTTTAATTTTATTGACCTATGTCTGATTCAAGAAAGTATTAGACCCTACCTCACAGTTTGTAGATTGATGTTCCTCAGCATGATGTCCTACGCTTAGAATGCTATTTTAATGACTTTCCTTTTGTGATGCAACACTTTGTATAGCTGCTAGTGCCAAATTCCACTATCACTGACAATGTTGGCCCCCCACTAACGATTGGGAACCAATCAGTGTGGTTCCTTATCATATAACCACTCTGTCAGCAATAACATTAAGCATATTCAACAGGAAATGTTCATTCAGAAATAATTGTTTCAGCTTCCATAGGACACTGCTAGTTATTAATTATATTTTTTTTATAATTATCAAAATAAAGACAAAACGAATACACACACCTACACACCTTTTTATACACTTGTAAGCCTGCAATAAAAAAAAAGTGTACTAAAGGAAATCCTTATTTGCACGGCACAGACTGAAAATCTGATACCAATTGGTTATGCCACCTTCAGGTGCTTGGACACTGGCAAATGCAAAGTTGTTACAACAGCCCTGTATTACCACTCCCATCCTGCCGTAGGATTTTGCTAGTGTCCTTAAGGCCCTGTTCACACCTTTTACGTTTTGTTGCGCGTTCAAAGCTCTATGAACGCTCTACAAAACGTACAAACATGAGAATCAAATTGTTTTCTATGGGTATGGTTCACACCTTTCCGTATTTCCGCCCGTCTAAAACGGCCTACGCTCAAACAATTACATGTACTTCTTTGGGCCGTTTTTGTTGGGCGTTTCCATTGGGATACAGCCAAGTATTTTTTTTACTGCGCGACAGACGGGCATATTCAATATGCCTAGGTGTGAACCCAGCCTAGGTGAATGGATGTCTTCTCATCTCTGAGAGGCAACATTTTTTTCTTAGTCACACAGTGCAGTTCACAATCACATTCAAAGACTCTGTAATATTCAGGTATCATCAAGAGAACACTGGCCAGATTGTGAGGATCGTCACATCGGCCCCCCACTCCCTGAATTCTTTTTTGCTAATGTCCTTAGGTTATGGTCTACTGAGGGAGATGTATGAAATTTAAATACCTTATTTCCCACGATTCTTCTGCTAATTTCTCTCTAGCTACGTCCAGCTACAGCAGTAACTTTGCAGCTTCCTGCTTGTGTGTCCCACAGCAATAGTTCCGGGGCCGTACCCAGACTCTGCCAGGATGGGAGATGTGCGGCCTGTGATATTGCTTCAGGCACTGGTTCTTGTGTTAGCCACTCACATTGGCACATGGTGCAGCCATACTGCCAAAAAGTGCTAGTTTTTGGGGGGCTATACCTGTGGCTGCCTTACACAACATTTGACCAGGTGTCAACCATGTTAGGACTGGTGCAGTGCACCTACGAGTAGTTTGTGGTGGCCATATTACTTCACTGTCAAATGGGGACACATGGAGTCGAGAAGACCCACTTATGAAGGATTATCCTAAGGATATCAGTATGGGTTCCCCTTAACGAAAAAATAAAACCCCCTCTAAGACCTTCTCAATACACTCCATGGTAGAGAAGGTGCTCTATGGTAATTGGCAACATCCTGAGAAAATATTTGTTCCAATAAAAAGGTTTGCACAGCAATACCCCTTGGAGGAACATTACTCAAGAAGAGAGCAGGTAGATGTGGCAATCTCTTGCTTTAACAGATTGCTGTCTGTACTGGATGTTCCGGCTTTTAAAGACCTTGTGAATAAGTACCCTGAAAGCTTGTTTAAGGCCTCTTTTGCCCTCGTTGGCCCTAGCTTGCAACCGGTAGTGGCTTCTACAGAAGAATGTCAGACCTTGGCTGTTTGGACCTAGTATAAGGTACATGACTCAAATTAGATTTTCGTGGACTCTGAGCTCCTGATGCCATTCGAACAATGATTGGATGGACAGCTGTGTTGGCCTTTGCTAGTCGATACATCTAGGATCAGTGGATACTCTCAATAGATTCCCAGGGTTACAAACTAGTTTTTATCCTGCCGCAATTATTTTTTTTATATAGTGCCAACATATTCTGCAGCTCTGTACAGTCGTTTAGACTAGACAAGTTAGAAACCCAGACAAGCATCATTGACATACAGAAACAGTAGATGAGGAGGACCCTGCCCAAACGAGTTTAGTCTACCATCCTCCTTGCTTTGATGCCTTTCAATCTGCCCTCTTTCCCCCCCAGCAGGGAAGCAGAAGAAGCTCTGCAGAAGACAATGCAGCAATTGATTACATCTGGAGCGATCATTTGTGAGTTTCAAGAGATCCAGGAGTTGTACTCCAACCTATCCACAGTCCCAAAACATAATAGAGGGGTGTGTCCCATCCTGGATTTAGTCTCTAAACAAGTTTCAGATGGAATTGACTTGACCAGTCATTGTCTTTCTTCAGTGGGGAGATTTTCTTGCTTTTGGTGGACATACGCATTTACCAAACTTCCCTCCGTAACTATTCTTCCTCTGTTTTGTCTTTGGGGAAGCACACTTCCAGTTTGTGGCTATTTCCTCAGGGCTCTCCAGAGCCATATTCACAAAAGTTGTGTTATCTCCTGTCTGCACTCTCAGGGTCTCCAAGATGAGGGATACTTAGACGATCTTCTACTGAAAGCCTAGTTGGAATAGACCCGGAGTATGGATATTCACAGGACAATTCAAACACTGCAGTGTTTAGGGTGGATCCTCAACCTCCAGAAGTTGATGTTGGATCCTATTTCCCATCTAGAATACCTGAGTCTTCTCCTGCATGTGAACCAGGCCCAGGTGGTTCTGGCTCTATGGTCACAAATGCAGGCCAAGATGAGCCCTCGCTGAGATTCTTCATGAGGGTCTTGAGCCTGATGGTGGCCTCCTTTTTGAGGTGGCACCGCATGCTCAGTTCCACTCCAGACTGCTGCAACTGGCTGAATGGGAAAATCAGACTCGCTCTCTGGATCGCCCCATATGTCTGTTGGCCAAGACAAGTATCTCGCTCGCTTGTGGATCTCTGATCCTGATTTGGGTGCCATTCAAGTCCTTCCTTACACTGCAGTGAATGTTAATGATGATGGCAACCTGTAAGACTGTAGGGATGTCCGTGAGACCTCAACCATATAGCGGACCTGGTCAGCGAGGAAAGCCAGTGAATCGGTATTATGAATCTAAGGCCAAATCGACTTCAAGAGCAACTAACGACGGTCAAATCTGACAATACAACGGCCGTGGCATACATCAGCCATCAAGGGAGAACCAGAAGTTGTAAAGAGAACGAGACCTGATTATATCATGGGTAGAGCTTCATGTTCCAGCCCTAACTAACCACTGTGGACATTCCAGGAGTGGACAGTTGGCAGCCGGACTTTCCAGTTGCCATTGTCTGGACCCACTGGGGTGGGGGTGTGGAATCATCTTTACACCCTGAAGCCTTTCAGGAGCTCTGCCGCTGTGTGGGCGTTGGGTGTAAATCTCCTGCTGTCCAGACTAAACAATAAACCTGCCATGAAAACAAAACATTCGACCACACTCCATATGTTGCTGGAAACCTCTTATTAAAGATTACACAGCAACACAAAGTCCCGCCTCAGGTCCGGCCCTCTAGCGCATTTCACCCAATCCTGGGCTTAATTAAGCCCAGAATTGGGTGAAATGTGTTAGAGGGGCAGTACTTTGTGTAGCTCGGTGATGATTAATAAAAGAAGCTTCCAGTGACGTATGGAGTGCGGCCAGATGTTTTATTGTTTTGACCACAGCTAACGCGGGTGTGAGGATTAGCTATAGCCGGAGAGCACCTGGATTCCCCCTGCTTGTGTGCTGTGGAGGAGCGGGGCGCAATCCTTTTGACTGTTTTGGAATCAAACCTGAAAAGTTTGGATCCGGGGATACATTTTTTGTGGTGAATGCTCTGCTTACTTAATGGAATCCGTTCTCCCTGATCAGTGCCCTTGCTCGGCTGATTCACAGGATCAAGGTGGAGGGCATTCCATGATCCTTTTGGCTCACAACGCACTCAGAGTGTGGTATATGGACATCTTTCTGATGTTGGCTGGCTCCCTGAGGCCATATCCAGACCTTCCGGATTTTCTGTCCTGGTATTCCATCCTACTTCTGGATTGCTGGCTTTGACAGGTTGACTGTTGAAGCCCATAGTGGTCTTACATATTTCTACACCCTTGCAGGCTAGGAAGTCCATCTATTGCAAGGTGTACCATCGTACCTGCACCACTTACTTTGGTATGAACAGAGGAAGTTTCATCCTCAAATACTCTTTGGGACAATTTTAAGCTTTTTTGCAAGCAGGACTGAATCAACAATTGGCCTTGAGTACACTTGAGGGGCAGATATAGGCTTTAGCCATTATTTTCCAGCAGCCCTTGGCCTCTCATTCTTTGATAAATGCTTTCATTTGGGGTGGTCGCTCACAAGACTACTCCTAGACGCCCCCCAGTGATGGCGTGAGATCTCAATGTATCACTTTCATCTTCCCGGCGAGCTAACTTTGAACCTGTTTCTTGGACAGATCTTATGGGCAAGTTGTTATTCCTAGTCCACTTTACCTGCGCTAGGAGTCCCCCCCCCCCCCCATCTCTTCTTGTTTTTGCTTCTTGGAACTGTTTTTGCATTTAGTTTGCTGTGTTGCTGCCCTTCTATTGGAATGCTTAAGGAAGTCCTATTGGTATCACATTACTATCCTGTGACAGGTGATTAGGAAAATAGGATTTTTGAATTGCCTGTAAAATCCTTTTCTTGGGGTACATCACCAGACGTAAGTACCCTACGCTCTTTCTTTTTCTCCGATCCACTCTTGCACTGCTTACTGGGAAATTTGAGGCAGGCCGGGAGTGATTATACAGGGCTGGCCTACCAGCTTTCATTTGCAGGTTTTCAATCACCTGACGATAGCTGCATAACCCCTTTGACTAGATTTGTCCTGTGATGTACTCCAAGAAAAGCGTTTTACAGTAAGTCAAAAATCCTATGATGCTCTTCAAAAAAAGTTTAAAACAAAGTAAACCTAGTTTAGGTAAACACATAACACAGAACTAATGTTAGCCAAGGCAGGCTTTTGCTGCTAAATTTTACTTGCACATCTAAGCTGCCAATTTCAAAGTTTTCAACATAAAAAAAAAGAAAAGCTTGCACTCAAAAGTCTATTTTTGCACATAGCCAATACAGTACTCCTAACTTATTCTAACATATTTACAATTAATTATTTCAAATTCAAGCAAATCAAATGACAAACGCACTCATCAATTCGTCACCAGCTTTACAGCAAGGTGCTTGTTTTGCTTTACAGCTTTACAGCAAGGTGCACACAAAATGGGCTAGCATGTAAAAGTGGGTCTCAGCTGCCATTGGTATGTGCGGGATCCCTTGTGCGTTCCTGTGCCTTTAAGGGGGGGGGGTTGGGCTTCCTCCTGACAAACCAGCACCAAATTTTATTTTCTGCTCCATGTGCTCCAAGATAGAGACTCTGAGACTCTGATAGTTTAGAGTAAAGGTGCCCATACACTGCACGATTCTCGTGCGAGAATCGTGCAGTGTATGGAAGGCGTGCGACCGTTTCTACTTTACGGACCCACGTCTTTCGTCGAACCAGCATGCTAGAAAACCCGCCGGGAATCGTACGATTCTCGGCGAGTTAGTGGCCTGCTGGTTCGACAACTGCCGAACGGGCTGGTGTGCGCACACTGCCCGTTTGCAGTCATCGTAAGCCTGCCCCTCATTACAGTCATCGTAAGCACGATCTGCCTGTCCAAGATGGGCAGATCGTAAGTTTTTTTAAGTACTTTACAACCATCGCAAGACTAAGGTCTTGCGATGGTTGTAAAGTGTATGGCCACCTTTAGGAACGCACTGAGAGGTGCCTTAGATCTATCCCTATGAGTACAGCATTGCTTATACACTGAGTGGCCAGATTAATATGACCACCTGAAGTTTGTAGGCAAATTAGCTATAATTTTGCGCTGAAGTTGCTAGAGGGCCAGACCATTATAAATAGGGAAGCAGGTTCTTTACCACGACAGTAGAAGTGATTTTTTTCTGAAGATACGGGTAAACAACCCGATTTAACAGCCTTTGAATGTGGGATGATTGTTGGCGCTCGGAGCCATGGAGCAAGTTTTAGCAAAACAGCAGAATCCGTTAAATGTTCAAGAGCAGCTGTTGTTAAAGTGTTTAAAGACTGGACTGTCAGCCGAAAATCTGGGTCTGAACGTGCGAATTGTGGCCGTCAGCGACTAGTCAATGTTAGGGCAGAGCGGAGAGTGGCAAGACTGGTACAAGACAACAGAAGGGCAACAGTGCAGCAAATTACTGCAGATCTTAATCAGGGATCCTCTCAAATGATCTCTGAACCCACTGTTCGCCGTACACTGCATCGTATGGGAATATGGAAGCCGAAGGCCTGTTCGAACACCTGCTGTCTGCAGTTAACAAGATAAAACGTCTCCAATTCGCACAGGAACACAGGGATTGGACAGTCGAGCATTGGGGGAAAAAAAAGTCATGTGTGGAACAACGTCTGAATAGCACAACATACCAAAGTATCGTTGCTGATCAAGTTCATCCTATCATGTTGATGGCGTATCCCAATGGAGATGGCTTCTTCCAACATGCCATGGTGCTCGTATTGTGCAGGAGTGGTTTCAAGAACATGAGGGAGACTTTACCTTGCTTAGGTGGCCCCCACAATCAACACATCTCAATACAATTGAGCATTTGAGGGACGAAGTTGAAAGAGCCATCAGGCAGCTGATTCCACAACCATCAAATCTCACAGAACTGGACAGTGCTATTCATTGGCCTGCTGGTTCGACAACTGCCGAACGGGCTGGTGTGCGCACACTGCCCGTTTGCAGTCATCGTAAGCCTGCCCCTCATTACAGTCATCGTAAGCACGATCTGCCTGTCCAAGATGGGCAGATCGTAAGTTTTTTTAAGTACTTTACAACCATCGCAAGACTAAGGTCTTGCGATGGTTGTAAAGTGTATGGCCACCTTTAGGAACGCACTGAGAGGTGCCTTAGATCTATCCCTATGAGTACAGCATTGCTTATACACTGAGTGGCCAGATTAATATGACCACCTGAAGTTTGTAGGCAAATTAGCTATAATTTTGCGCTGAAGTTGCTAGAGGGCCAGACCATTATAAATAGGGAAGCAGGTTCTTTACCACGACAGTAGAAGTGATTTTTTTCTGAAGATACGGGTAAACAACCCGATTTAACAGCCTTTGAATGTGGGATGATTGTTGGCGCTCGGAGCCATGGAGCAAGTTTTAGCAAAACAGCAGAATCCGTTAAATGTTCAAGAGCAGCTGTTGTTAAAGTGTTTAAAGACTGGACTGTCAGCCGAAAATCTGGGTCGGAACGTGCGAATTGTGGCCGTCAGCGACTAGTCAATGTTAGGGCAGAGCGGAGAGTGGCAAGACTGGTACAAGACAACAGAAGGGTAACAGTGCATCAAATTACTGCAGATCTTAATCAGGGATCCTCTCAAATGATCTCTGAACCCACTGTTCGCCGTACACTGCATCGTATGGGAATATGGAAGCCGAAGGCCTGTTCGAACACCTGCTGTCTGCAGTTAACAAGATAAAACGTCTCCAATTCGCACAGGAACACAGGGATTGGACAGTCGAGCATTGGGGGAAAAAAAAGTCATGTGTGGAACAACGTCTGAATAGCACAACATACCAAAGTATCGTTGCTGATCAAGTTCATCCTATCATGTTGATGGCGTATCCCAATGGAGATGGCTTCTTCCAACATGCCATGGTGCTCGTATTGTGCAGGAGTGGTTTCAAGAACATGAGGGAGACTTTACCTTGCTTAGGTGGCCCCCACAATCAACACATCTCAATACAATTGAGCATTTGAGGGACGAAGTTGAAAGAGCCATCAGGCAGCTGATTCCACAACCATCAAATCTCACAGAACTGGACAGTGCTATTCATTAGGCATGGTGTCAGATTCCTCGCATCACCTTTCAACATCTCGTGGAGTCAATGCCAAGAAGAATCGGCGCAGTATTACAGGCAAAAGGTGGCCCAACAAAGTACTGATGGGGTGGTCATAATAATCTGGCCACTCGGTGTATACTCTACTTCTGATAGCAGTAGGTTGTCAGCTATTCAGTACCACTACCAGTAAGCTCCCTTATTGCTTAGCTCCAGGACATAGAGGACAATTGCCAATCTTTCCCCCTGTCTGCAAAACTTATTGCATTTTTTGTTAGAGAATTACCATTTTGAGAGGCACCTGAATCCTGATTAAGCATTTTGTGCTTGGTTCTCCTAGAGATCATATCAGTAAATTGCAGCATATAAAAGAGCAGTCATTTTTTTTTTCCTATAGTGGTTCCTGTATAATCTTTAGTCTTTCTAAGAAACACTGACATTAGTTAACAGGTGCTCTTTTTTAATATTTAACTGATAAAACCTAAACCCTTTAGTAATATAGTTTGATATATCATTGTTCTATTTTCTTCAATAATTACATAACTCATGTAGTTGTATAACAATTACAACAGCCCCAGGAATCACTTTATTTCCTTACGGAGTTCAGCTATTGGTATGTGCACTTAAAGGATAAAAGGGGAGAAGGTGTATAGATTTGGTGCAATAAAAGACTTTATTCATCAGTAAAAACAGAAAAGTAAATGCACTTACATTCTTCACAAGGTGCTTTGTACATGGTCACACCTCAGCGAAGGAGAGAGGCCAGTAAAGGAGAGAGCTAAGGCCAGCACTGCAGCAAGTTGACAGCCCCGTCCTCCTTCAGCTCTCCATTGCTGGCAGGTCAAGAAAGATTTTCTCTCACTCAGCACTGGATATAAAGACAAAAAGGTAAAGGAAATCTCCCTATGGGGACAGAACACATACAACTTGACAGATGCTCTAACCCTTGCCAGCTTTACTAAAATACAGTGTTTTTTTATTTTCTGTGTTTGAATGGCACACTTGTTCTCCCTTTCTGTTCTATGTGCCATCTGCTACCAGAAAGAAGGGGAAAATCTGAACATGAGAAAAAGAAAGTACACCCTCTTTGAATTCCATGGTTTTAAGTAGGGATGCACCAATACCAGTTTGTCTGTATCGAGGACTGATATTTGTTTTTCAGTACTTGCCGATATCGAAATATAGATATCGGAAGTCCCATTAAGGAAGCTGGGTGGCATTCCTTGGCCAGCTTCCTGATTCAGGAAGCCGGGCGGCGAGTTATTACCAGCCGCCCAGGTGCTGAGGAAGCATGACGACGGCTTTCTGGCCAATCGGGCGGCGGTGGGTTATGACTCGCCGTAAATACAGTGTTTTTTTATTTTCTGTGTTTGAATGGCACACTTGTTCTCCCTTTCTGTTCTATGTGCCATCTGCTACCAGAAAGAAGGGGAAAATCTGAACATGAGAAAAAGAAAGTACACCCTCTTTGAATTCCATGGTTTTAAGTAGGGATGCACCAATACCAGTTTGTCTGTATCGAGGACTGATATTTGTTTTTCAGTACTTGCCGATATCGAAATATAGATATCGTAAGTCCCAGTAAGGAAGCTGGGTGGCATTCCTTGGCCAGCTTCCTGATTGGCCAGCTTTACAACCAATCAGGAAGCTGGGCGGCGAGTTATTACTTGTATTGGTATCGGTGCATCCCTAGTTTTAAGTCTCAAGACATCATAAATTCATCCGGTCCTTAGCAGGTCTTAAACTTAGGTAAATACAACCTCAGATGAACAACACACAACATATTAGGCCGTGCCATTATTTATTTCACAAATATAAAGCCAAAATGGAGAAGCCATATGTGAAAAACTAAGTACACCCTTACTGCTTCCATAGGAATTAAGAGGCTAGGTAGCAGCCAGGTGCTGCTAATCAAATGCCCTTGATTGATCATCAGCAAGTGTGACCACCTCTATAAAAGCCGAAGTTTTAGCAGTTTGCTGGTCTGGAGCATTCAGGTGTGTGTTAACACAATGCAAAGGAGGCAAGACAACAGCAATGATCTTAGGGCTAGTTCACACCAGCCTCAGTGCGTTCCGGCCCGATTCTGACCGGAAACACACTGGATCGCATTACGGCCGGCTCACTTTGTTTTGGGGTTGGAGGCGGCGTGGCAGTGCATTGAACTCAATGGCACTGCAGCCACGCCCTTCGGATGCAGTGCGTTCGGCTGCACGGGAACGCGTGGCATATCAATGCCTGCGTTCCGGTTTGGTCAGAAAAAATAGTGTATGCTGCATTTTTTCTGACCGCACCCGACCGGAACGCAGGCATTGATGCCCCACGCGTTCCCGTGCAGCCTATCGCACTGTGCCCGGAAGGCATGGCGCATCAATGCCTTTTGGGAGAGGCAAGCTCTCCCAAACTGCAATCCAGACTGGCTCTTAGACCGCCCCTCCATTCCAGTGGTGTAAGGTCCTGTGAGGCATCACAGTGCAGAGGATGTGAGAATGGTGTGGGGAATGCCATCGCTGTAGTGGAGGAGACAGGCTGTAGATCATGTTTCGGGTGAGTATATCTTTGTTATTTTAGCTCTCTAGACAAAAGGAGCACTTAACCCTTGCAGTGCGGATTTAGCCCCACTGCAGGGTTAAGATTTGTTTTGCTCTGAGTTCTGCTTCAAAGCCAAATACGCTAAATCAAGAGGTTTGCTGAGACACTGCTTTCTTAAACTCTTTACAATGCATGATAAGGAGTGCATGAGCAAGTACAAAGGAAGTGAGAAGTCAGCAGAGTTTCTGGATCAAAGCCTTTGATCATGTTTTCATTGGTGGATAATTCAATGTTCTTCAAATATGAGTCATATCTGACTTCTAGATGACTGATTCATCTTCAAGAAAAGTAAAGCTATTTTAGCTACTTATGTACTATGAAATGCATGAGGAAGGGGTGTAATATTCTGAATTGATAAAACAAGATTGTATACATGTATAAATGATTTTAGAACTAGCATAACACTGTTTTGTTTCACAGCCGCAATATAGCACATTCAGTGATGTATTTCTACATCCATATTACAATGCAGCAATATACCTAACTGACACTAGATGTCGAGCATACACCAGACGTCTCAGGTCTCACAGAAAGGGTTTCTGATGTTAGAAAGGAGCTCCTCCAACACAGAGAACATTTGGGGGAGCTTTTCACACCTTTTTGTTAGACAGGTAATAGTCGCAGCAGAAATCAGCAAGACGCCATGTACCTAAAGTTCCCTACAGGCACATGGCATAAGGGGAAAAAAAAGGTACTTTTGTTAAAAAACGTTGGTTACTACTGGCATGCCTGTGCAAATGTACACAGCAAGGCACATTTAAATATTTATAAGATGTCTAATGATACATTTGTTTAAAGGTAAATGGAAAACACAAAAAAAGACCACAATGGGCAAATTCACCTGTAAACCACAACAAACTAGGATTTCCCTGACTTCAGAAAACTTGAGAAATATATTTATATATGAGATAAAAAGTTATAAAACTTCAGTTATCCAACATACACTATATTGCCAAAAGTATTGGGACACCACTCCAAATCATTGAATTCAGGGGTTCCGTGAAATTTCCTTGCTACTAAATATTCCATGGTCACCTGTTAGTGGTATTATAACACAGTGGAAGCAACTGGGAACAACAGCAACTCAGCGACAGTGGTAGGCCACGTAAAATGACAGAGCGGGGTCAGCGCATGCTGAAGTACACAGTGCACGGAAGTCTCCAACTGTCTGCAGAGTCAATAGCTACAGACCTCCAGACCTTCGTGTGACCTTCAGATTGGCACAACAACAGTGCGTAGAGAGCTTCATGGAATGGGTTTCCATGGCCGAGCAGCTGTATCCAAGCCTTACATCACCAAGTGCAATGCAAAGCGTTGGATGCAGTGGTGTAAAGCACGCCGCCACTGGACTCTAGAGAAGTGGAGACGTTTTCTCTGGAGTGACCAATCACGCTTCTCTGTCTGGCAATCCGATGGACGTGTCTGGGTTTGG
>NW_017307415.1:197564-197852 GCF_000935625.1 Nanorana parkeri | reverse complement strand
GGGATGAATTAGAGTGCAGACTGCGAGACAGGCCTTCTCGTCCAACATCAGTACCTGACCTCACAAATGCACTTCTGGAAGAATGGTACCACATTCCCATAGACACACTCCTAAACCTTGTGGACGCCTTCCGAGAAGAATTAAAGCTTTTATAGCGGCAAAGAGTGGGTCAACTCAATATTAAAGCCTACGGACTAAGACTGGGATGCCATTAAAGTTCATGTGCGTGTAAAGGCAGGCGTCCCAATACTTTTGGCAATATAGTGTATATATTTTTACAAAAAAAGG
>NW_017307415.1:172736-196772 GCF_000935625.1 Nanorana parkeri | reverse complement strand
CCTTCAGATTGGCACAACAACAGTGCGTAGAGAGCTTCATGGAATGGGTTTCCATGGCCGAGCAGCTGTATCCAAGCCTTACATCACCAAGTGCAATGCAAAGCGTTGGATGCAGTGGTGTAAAGCACGCCGCCACTGGACTCTAGAGAAGTGGAGACGTGTTCTCTGGAGTGACCAATCACGCTTCTCTGTCTGGCAATCCGATGGACGTGTCTGGGTTTGGCGGTTGCCACGAGAATGGTACTTGCCTGACTGCATTGTGCCGAGTGTAGAGTTTGGTGGAGGGGGGATTATGGTGTGGGGTTGTTTTTCAGGGGTTGGGCTTGGCCCCTTAGTTCCAGTGAAGGGAACTCTTAAGGCATCAGCATACCAAGACATTTTGGACAATTTCATGCTCCCAACTTTGTGGGAACAGTTTGGGGATGGCCCCTTCCTGTTCCAACATGACTGCGCACAAAGTAAGGTCCATAAAGACAGGGATGAGTGAGTTTGAGGTGGAAGAACTTGCCTGGCCTGCACAGAGTCCTGACCTCAACCCGATAGAACACCTTCGGGATGAATTAGAGTGGAGACTGCGAGCCAGGCCTTCTCGTCCAACATCAGTACCTGACCTCACAAATGCACTTCTGGAAGAATGGTACCACATTCCCATAGACACACTCCTAAACCTTGTGGACGCCTTCCGAGAAGAATTAAAGCTTTTATAGCGGCAAAGAGTGGGTCAACTCAATATTAAAGCCTACGGACTAAGACTGGGATGCCATTAAAGTTCATGTGCGTGTAAAGGCAGGCGTCCCAATACTTTTGGCAATATAGTGTATATATTTTTACAAAAAAAGGTCAAGGGAAAAAAATTGAAAAGTACATCAAAGAAAAAAACTACATGAAAATATAAAAAATAATTGTAATGTAAATTGCCACTAGAAAAAAAACTAATATACATACTGTACTATATATTATATATGGCAATTAAAAAAAAAACTCCTTCTGTTCTCCTGGGGTGATGATTAATTCTATTTAGACATTCCTTGCTATGTATATTCATGGTAGAATAACACCAGTAACTGACAGTGGATTACTGTAACAAGAATCTGTGGATTCTTGTGGCGTGAATCACAGGAGGCTTCAGACAGCCTGTGCAAAGCAATACCAGGCTGGCCGCGGATGCAGCTGGCTGCCTGTGTACAGAGATAAATGCACTGGAGCAATTACGTCCAGTTAAAGCAGATGATCGCCCTGGACGCAAGCACCTTGGGCCAGGGCAAGAGAGTCATTGCACACTTCACCTCAGGCAGCAAAAAGACTAGGAACACCCCTGATGTCACATAACGGTAGGATTTCAGTTTAGGAAGTACATTACACTAGATGGTGCGAATTATGTTTAAGTATTACACCTGCAGCTATTTATTACCTTTCAGAGAGATCACAGTACTACTGAAGATGCCTCCGTCTTCCTCTGTCCTCAGAAGGCCGACACTATGTTTATTCAGGCACCATCCAGGGTTAACATTTACTTCCTAAACTGCAATCCTACCTTTATGTGACATCATCACATAAATGATTACTATTATTATTATTATTCAGCATTTTTATAGTGGCAATGGTTTCTGCAGTGCTTTCCAAAATAAAGAGACAATAATGTTACAGTACAATTCAATGAAGGTTAGTGGCAGTGGCGTAACAATCACCATAGCGACCCAGCAACCAGCAGCTTCGGAGGAGATGGCTGGGCCCGTCGTTGGCAGCGATGGATGAGGCGGGGCCCAGTGATCGAGTAAGCAGGGCTTAGCGATGGGGAGGCGGAGCCCGACGATCAAGGAGGCAGGCCCCAGTGACGGAAGAGGCGGGGATCGCTATCGATCATGGACTAGAAGGCCCGTTCCCATTATTGCACTGCTTCAGTGCATGTTTGTTAACACCCTTTATGTTAAGGAAGCTGATTTATTAGGACTGCCTAACACACAAAAACACACACAAAAAAGGTGCATGAAGCAATGTTGGCAGCGCTGCAATGCATGTTCTTTCAAAAGGTGTGTTGGGTTGCCATTCAGAATGAATGCCATTCTGTTAGCACCACATAACACAAAAGCTCATAATATGTGTTACCGCAGCACAGTAGTGTGTATGGGCCCTTAGTATTACAAAATAATGCTCTCTTTTTATTATATGTGATGAGTGTAATAAACCGCATGATAATAATAATAATAATAATGATGATAATGATGTATTGAATACAGTAGGATAAATCAGAGCACATAGCACTTAGGGTGCTCCCCTTATCTTACTGATTGCTGGCTATTAGCTATAACTGTTGAGCCCAGTGGCGTAACAATCACCATAGCGACCCAGGTGGCCAGATGCCGTGCGGGCCGCCTGGGTCGATATGGGATCCTCTGCTGGTGGCTTTCACTGGCGGCTGAAGACAAACACGCCGCTGTTCAGATCACTGACAGTAATCTGTGCAGCAGCGCGTTCCTCTTCACAGAGTCAATGAGAGCCAGCAGCGGCAGTGGAGGAGGAGGCGGGGCCCGTGGTCGGCAGCAGGGGAGGAGGCGGGGCCCTGTGACAAAGAAGGAGGTGGGCCCGGCGATGGAGGAGGAGGCGGGGCCCATCAGTGGCCACGGAGGAAGAGGAGGAGGACAGGTAAGGAGTGCGACCAGCCCACCTGAGTGTGACCCTGCATAGCCCACCATAGAGGGTCCATGGTGCAAGTTCACCCTCAGGTGGGATCTCAAGTGGGCTCTGCAAGGTGTATAACTAGAAATCACTAGGGCCCCATACAACATTTTGCTATGGGGCCCTGTGATTTCTAGTTACGCCCATGTTGAGCTCATATTCAACTGCACTGTCCACCAAAGACAAGATTATTTCCTGTTACATGAGCAGTGACTCCACTTAGCTGCTCATGTCCCTTTCTTGTACTCCGAAATGATTTACTCACAAATGTCAAGAGAAGGCTAGACCAGGGAAAATAAATTGTATATACTAACACCTGATGCTGTCCCCTCTGTTTTTGCTACACTGAGCACTGGCCCATAAATCCCTGGGTGGGGGTCCTAATACAATTCCAACTTGATTATTGCAGTCCCACAAAATTTAACACTGACATTGGGATGCCATGTTAAAAAAAAAAGTTGAGCGTCTCTAATCTAGAACAGTATTAGGCAACCTATATTTTTTAGTTAAACCCAAGGTAAGAAATTATCAGGCTTACGGGACCCCAACAACCATTTTGCTACTTGTCTGAAAGTGCGAAAGTTTGCCAGACCGACCAAAATAAAGTCAGTCGCACCACATCCCTTGTCCACTTTCCTATTAGGCCATAGTTGTCATAATTCTTTCCTGCTGAGTTTCTCTGATGGGTATATATATATATATATATATATATATATATTGTGGCAGTGCGTGGCAATGCCATGGAGCATGCTGTCAACACAGACACCCAGGACTCTCAGCCAAGGGGGCTGGGAGGCTCCAGAAGATGATCAGTTGTGCAGGGAAGAAGCTGGCCTTTTGGTTTCTTCCGTTTTTTCCCGGATTGTAGCTGGGTTTTGGATCTCTGGAGATTTCTAAGAGTTCAGGGTGGGATGAAATCTCCAGTCCTGGGGACAGGTGTTGCCAGTCATCAGGTGGCTGAGATCATATCATTAAGGGCTCAGGTCAGAGCTCAGTGAAGGAGTTGGTGTGGTCTGCAGGCACATGAGGGCTCCTGCTGGGAAGAGGGACAGGTTGTGTCCAGGAGTCAGGCGGACACCACCCAGAAGCCAAAGGGGAGCCAGGAGGCTGTGTATGTGTGCTGGAGGAACCTGGGAATCAGCCAACGAGGCTTAGTGAGCCTGGGACACACAATGGATGTGTGGAAGAGTAACTTGCAGAATAGGTGACAATCCTGAGATGGTGAGATGTTGTGATGTTACTTACTGGATGAAACAAAACCGGCGTGATGCCCGCGAAAGTTTGATAAGGTGTGGGGTGGTTGGATTGCCTTAACCTGATATGGGTGGGAACGGGGTTGGACTTGCCTGGGGTGTTTGGGGGGCCACTGGAAGGGATACGGGTTACCCCTTTTTGATCACCTTCTCTCTCAATTAATGATCCCCTCCTGGGGGGGAGTTATGTTATGTTTTGTATTTTATTTCCTTCTGTAAGGAAGTGCAGGTGGAGTATGTATAGGTTATACCTGTTAGTAACTAAGTATGCACCCCTACTGCTGTAGGAGGAATGTTACCATGTAATTGAATGCAAAACTGAATAAACAGAATTTTTCAAAAAAAACAAACATGAAAATATGTTAGAAAGAGCATTGGGGTATAAGGGGGCCTTCCTGCCTATCCTTTCCGCTTTCATGGATGTGAACTGTGTTTGAGTGTCCTCCAAGTGTCTTGTCCAACCAGACATGTGTATGTAAGTGGAAAAGTTGTAAATGTATTTAATTAAAGAGAATTCATTGTGATTAACAAATTGTTATGTGAGTAGACTTTCGGAAAAAAGAGTTAATGGAAGGTACAATACTGTATACAGTATCTACATATTATGTATACTTACACATTTGGTATGATTTGGAATGCCCTCTGCAATTACTGAAGAAGCAGTGGATGTCACTGTGAAACGTGTACAATTTTGCTGTTACCCCATCAGAGAAATTCAGCAGGAAGGGACTATAACAACTATGACCTAACAGGAAAGCGGACTCTATGATTTCACTGACTAGTAGGGTAAAATGATATCGTTTGGCAAAAAATGGAGGGAATCTGGGAATAATGTATTATATACTTAGGTCATGCTTAAACACAATGGTTCTCTGTTTTTAGAGTTTTGTGGTTTTTTTTATCTGTGATGTGATTTTGTCTTTTTTATTTGTATTAAATAATATGAACATATACTGTATATAAATATGATATACTGTAGCACCTCAAATGTTCCAGTCACCAATAGATACTGGTCTGAAACTTTAATATTGTGGCCTCAATAGATTTTTTTGCAAATTGTCTGAGATTTTGCTGCCTACCAATCCATATTGTGGGCACCTCTTATTTAGTGTCCACCTTTTCAAGTTAAAACCTTTCCTGAAAAGTGAACAGTTTTATTTTATGAGTTTGTTGAAACCTATCTTGACGGCCTTGTTCCTCACACTGTATATTAATGGGTTTAGTATAGGTGTTCCAAATGTAAACAATATGACAAATATCTTATCTTTATCTATGCTGTAAGCAGTTTTTGGTCTTAGATATAAAAATCCAAGACAAGCGTATTCCACAACTACAACATTTATGTGTGAGGAACAATTGGAGAAAGCTTTCCGTTGACCTTCCTTAGTCTTGATTTTCATTATGGCGGAGATGATGAATATATAGGTTATCAGCACAAACAGAACGTTGAAGGCAAACAAGATAAGAACTATACTGAATAAGATAATTTCTACCAGTTCATGGATCTGTGGGCTGGGGCAAGATATTGCCAACACTTGGCCAGCATCACAGAAGAAGTTATTTATTTCATATGAGTCACAAAATGGGAGATGAAACACAAACAATACCATAAAACTTGCCATCAGTGAGCTAATGAACCAGGGGGCAATAACCAGCATTATACAGGTAGTTCTGGTCATAATAACTTTGTACCTTAACGGGTTTGTTATTGCCACACACCTATCATAAGCCATGCTGGTAATCAAAATTATCTGAGTTCCACCGAAAAGTACAATAAAGAAAGTCTGGCTAGCGCACCCTTGCTGCTCAATAAGTTGCACAGTCTGAGGAATGACAGTTGTGGTATAACAGATATCCAGACAGGACAAGTTGAAAAGGAACATGTACATTGGTGTGTGGAGACGTGAGTCTGCTTTTATCACTATCATCAAAATAATGTTCATTGTAAGGATGACAAACTACAAGACGCTAAATAAAAAGGAAAGCAAACCTGGAAACCTGGAGGAACTTGAGAAAGCAGAGAAAAATGTCTTGTCTGCCTAAAGTTATTGCTTCATTTTCTGGATGCTAGAATTAGGTAAGATCATATGTAAAGGTGTTTCACAAATTTAGAAACACTGATCTGAAATGGTTTACCTTGTTTATTACCTTTTATAATTGGTCAACTAATAGAAAGTCAAAAGAAAGTTCTTTTCTACGAAAGTTCTCTTGAAAATCTAAGCAGTGTAGGGGGCCAGCCTTAGTCACTCCTGAAAAACAAAAATATTTTACTTAAAACCCTTTCTACAAAGATATCAGTAACATTTTCCAAGAAAAAAAAGCAAATAAACCACCAGCTTAGCTTTTGTATAATTTAGGAATCAATTAAAAATCTTTAATGCAACAAAGCCTTGGTCGTATGGATTGACCATGATCTAGGCAGCCTATCATATTTTTGTTTTTCCTTTATTAAGGTCCAACTCCAGGCAAAATTTTGTTTTGGATAGAGCAGGGAAGGGTAAAGCAGGTTTTTATTGTTTTCAGTGTCCCTGTTAGGAAGCTTTCCCCTGTCTGTGTGTTCTTGTCCTCCAACCATATCTTTCATGTTTTAGTGCAACAGGGACAGGAAGTGAGCAAAAATCAAACGTTTCCCAATAGTGCAACATATAGAAATAAAAACTTAACAGATGTTAGGCTTATACTTCAGTTTATAGTTTTTCTACATCCTGGGAGCAACAATATGTGCTCTAGGAAGAGCTCCCGGTCTTCACATCTGGGCTACAAATACATTTGAATGAAAACGACTAAAAACAGTTGTTGACTAAAATGTCATTTTTCCCTTTAAGATTTCTGGTGGCTCTGGAAAACTATGGAAAACGTAATCACACATTTCCCGGTGAATTTATTTTCTCTGCTTTCTCAAGTTCCTCCAGGTTTTCAGGTTTGCTTTCCTTTTTATTTAGCGTCTTGTAGTTTGTCATCCTTACAATGAACATTATTTTGATGATAGTGATAAAAGCAGACTCACGTCTCCACACACCAATGTACATGTTCCTGTACATTACCACAACTGTCATTTCTCAGACTCTGTGCAACTTATTGAGCAGCAAACATAGTATTTCCTTCCAAGGGTGCGCTAGCCAGACTTCTGACAGTGGCCATGTTTACTAAGGGCAGATTACTTGCTCTTCTATTACTTCCTGGATTTCTGGCACATATGACTAGACATGTGACCATGCACATCATCTCATGGGAAGAAAATGCCTTTCCCTGAGATCTTGTGAGATTAGAGATGAGATTTCCCAGCAATGGTCTGCTGATGACAAGGCAATCCCTGTGTGCATTGCTTTGGCAAACGGAAGTCATTTTGCCCTTTCAAAGCAGGAAGTGAATGCTCTGCAAGGGTAAGTATTTCATAATCACAGCATTTTACACCCGATATGTTTTTATTAATCATCATCATACATAGAGGGATGCATTGGTAGAATTTGATTTTTTGAGTGTAAAGGTTCGTTTTAATCAATGTGTGGGTATAACCCAAATAGATCTGTTTGTGGAGGAACAGACAGGGCCTTAAGTATGAGGGCCAGAGAAGCAATGCTGGAAAGCCACTAGGCTAAATGATTGTGTGTGGCAGAGAAATGCTGAATGAGTACAAACCTTGTATTATAAACTTTTCTTTTAAGAGTGCGCAAGACATCCCTAAAAGGAAGATTTTGGAGAGTAGACTGCATCCTTGGACGTGCTACATTTGATCTAACGTCCACACTACATATAGACAACTTTTCTATAGGATTCTACTAGTGATGCACCAATACCAGTTTTTCAGCATCAACTACGAGTACCGTTATTTTTTTTCCCCAGTGCTCGCTGATACCGAATACCAATACCAGCATCGCGAAGTAGCATGGACCCAGCTAATCAGGAAGCAGGGCAGCGGGTCATGACTGCCTAGGAAGCAGGTGTTCTATCGAAAGCACACTGGCTTCATGCTCCCTCGCAACACTGCGAGGCGGCCCAGCTTCCTGACCAATCAGGAAACTGGGCGGTGGATCATGACCTGCCGTCCTGCTTCCTGATTGGTCAGAAAGCCAGGCTGCCTCGCTATGTTGCTAGGCAGCGTGAAGCCAGCTGCCTAGCCAATCAGGAAGCTGGGAGGTGGGTCATGACCCGCTGCCCGGCTTCCTGATTGGCTGAGAAGCTGGTTCCATGCTCCCTCGCGGCACTGCCATTCAGATGGAAGCTACCTCTGACGGAAGTTCCGGTATCAGGGTAAGTATCGGAGCATTTGGGCGAGTATGAGTACTCACCCAAATGCTCAGTATCGGCACCAATTCTACCTCGAGCTGGAGTTAGGAAGTTGTAAATATATTAAAAACCACTTGATATTTACCCGCTAAAAGATCGGGTGTTTTGTATTTGTGAAGGGAATAATAGACAGCTAACCATTCTAGCTATATAAGAAGAAAAAAAATACTATTTGAGAATAATGCTTTATCAACCAAGTGCTTGCTCTAAAGATACAGGTCTAATAACAGGAGGTGCCAAGTTAGAGTTGAAAGGTATGTTGGGTGACAATCAGCATTGTCAAGAAGCTCAAATGGTTGAATATCATGGATTCTGAAGAAGCCACAGGAAATGCAAGCATAATTGCCTGTAATATGTACAGTAAATAAACTATTCGTATTCGTTTGCATTTGTTATTTCTGTCACCTGGAAATTCGGATGCATCCAATTGTACGAATTTCCGAAAATATAATCTTTCCGAAATGAATCACTGTAATGTCCTTGCCTGCCGCGAGCCGTATGCGTTCCAGCGTGGAACGCATCGGCCGCGTCACGCAGGCCACTTCCCTCTCGGAGGGGGAGCTTCTCTGCTCTCCACCGTGGAACGCGGAAGTGACGTCACGGCCGAGTCACTTCCGGGTTCGCGGACTATTTAAAGGTACTGTGGACGCTATGGAAGCGTTCCACTATTGTGCTTGATGCCCTACACAAGCCATGAGCTCCACGAACCACACACACCTCTGGACCTTGATCTACCTGATTACTGACTGCCTGTAACCGCAAGTATTTGTAACAAGTGGGGGGATCGGTCCTTGCCTTAGTGAACTGTCTAACTACCAAACCCCTTGGCTAAGGAACCAGTACAGTATACTGGGCAAACTGGCTTGCTTGTTCATTCCTGATTGAACGTGTGTATATACCTTTATTCTGGATTAAGACTGTTACATAACTTCTGTTTCTAACTCTCTGGGTACTGAACCGTTTAGTGCTGAGTTGTGTAAACAATACATTGTTCAACTTCCTCATCTCAATTGTGGCAAATGATGCAAGAACCCCTCACTCTCCGTTAAGATTGAGAGAGACGCCTGGGGTTCAAGCCTGATTGTCATACCCAGACTTCACTGGAAGTTCATTAAAAACTTCTCGGAAACAGTAAAACCCCTAACTTCCCTAACCAGCTCTAAAGTCCCCTTCAAGTGGTCGTCTGATGCCCAGAGGGCATTTGACTTACTGAAAACCAAATTCACGTCCGCTCCAATCTTGAAACTTCCTAACTTCCTAACTGGGGGCATTGCTATAAAGCAGTGGTTCTCGACCTCTGTAACCTCATGACCCACATTTGTCCTCGGTCATTAAGCCGCGACCCAAGTTGCACTGCAATTGAAGGCACGGCAGTGTGGGCTTCTGTGCTGGAGCTCCTTCCATATGTGCATTGTTTGTACAGCTACCATGCATGCCCTGTAGATGTGCCAGGAGCCAGAAGGTGATGCCACTCCAGTCCAGGCACCTCTACAAGACATGTGAGGGAGCTGTAAGCAATGTACGTATGGATCGAGCTCCCTCGCGGCCATACCCCCAGCCCACCCCATCTCACCTCAAGTCGACAATCGGCAAAGGGCAGCATACTTTGAATGGCTGCTGGGTGTAAGAATGGACGGTGCCGCGCTAGGGAGAGGCTAGGGAGCCTCTCACCTACAAAAGTGGAAGGCATGCGGCGACCCTTTGTTGGGTCACAGCCCTTTGTTGGGTCACGACCCACCAGTTGAGAACCAAGGCTATAAAGCAACCCCAGAACAATGATGCTATTCCACTATTTGTACATAGCAGTGCTTCAATTACTGATATATGCTGGATCTGCTACTTACAATTCATACTTAGTAAAGATTAGTAAAGATTAACATAGTTTTGTGGAAGTCAGTTTCCATAATCCCTTCTTTCCTGCTTTGTTCCTCAAAGTGTAGATGACAGGGTTTAATATTGGAGTGGCAAAAGTAAAGATCAAAACAAATACTTTTTCTTTATCTATTCCATAAGCTGATTTTGGTCGGAAATACATGAAGCCAAGGCAACAGTATTCAACGACCACTACAGTGATGTGGAAAGAACAAGTTGAGAAGGCCTTACTTCGACCCTCATTAGTGTGTGTTTTTACAACAGCAGAAATTATAAACATATAGGAAATAACCAAGAGAATAAAGGGTATGGTAAACAAGCCTAGTCCAAGGCAAAATGTGATAAGTTCAACTGCAAAATGTCTCTGTTCTTCGGCTGTAGACAAGACTAAAATTTGACCCACATCACAGTAGAAATGTTGAATCTCTGCTTTACTAGAGAATGGTAGGCTAAACACAGATATAACCATTACAAGTGATAACATGAAACTAATAATATATGATAGAAATATAAACATTATACATGTAGTCAAACTCATTATATTTTTATAGCGTAGAGGATTACATATTGCAATATAACGATCATAGGCCATTGCTGTAATAATGATTATTTGTACTGCTCCAAGCATAACAACAAAAAACATTTGAATAGAACAGTTAAAAATGAAATGCTTGGTCTACTACTTAATAGATTCTTCACAGTCTGGGGGACAATGGTTGTGGTGTAACATGTCAAGATAAGAGATATTGAAAACAAAGAAGTACATTGGTGTGTGAAGATGTCAACTTTTATTACTCAAATCATCAGTATATTTCCACAAATAATGATGGCATAGATGAGCAGAAAGATGGCAGAGAGCAAGGCTGGGTATCTGCTGGAATTTGTGAATGCCATAAAGATGAATTCCATCACTGAGGTCTGGTTAGGGCTTTTCATATGGTTTCAAGAAATCAGAGAATCAAGATCTACAAGGTGCAGAAAACACTGTATATATTTACTAAACGACAGCAAAAATGGACAGAACATTTACCTGAAGTCTATCTCTAGCCAAACTTTTCAGCTGTCAGATACGGGATTGCTATTTAGCGCTCCCATATTTGCATGTAACGACTTCATTCTGTCATTAATGAAAGAAAGAAGCTTTTACAAAAGCTTACCTATTTCATTAATGAATGTCTCAATACTGAGGCATTCATTAATGACTGGTAACCGCTGAGAATCAGCGGTTACCGGCATTACAAAGCCTTAAATAACTCATCACGTACAGTGTACGTGGCCAGTCATATAGGCATTTTGTGACGGGATGTACAGTGTGTATGTCTCCGTCACGAAGGGGTTAAAGGTTGTCGGTTGCTTGGTGCACACTAAAAATTTGCTTATCAACTACATTTGTTTAGTTGCTAAGGAAATTCTTTGTTTACATCTTGCTGCCTGCCGGCGGCTATATTCCGCTGCCGGCAGCAGAATGTAAACAATGGGGATCAATAGCCAGCCTGCAATTGGCTATTTCAAATTGCAATAGCCAATAGAAGGTTGACAATTGTACCCTCCCACTGAGTAGAGAAACAGACCTCTAAGGTTGGGGGTAAGGGGGCAGGGCGCCTCACGTGGCATGGTTTTTGCTTAAGAATTACTATTAACTCTCAAGTAATCACGAACTACAATTTTCCGGTTCCTAACAATCCCCATGGGGGTAACTGGGAGTTTACTGTACATTATTTTCCTTTCCTTAAAGTTATATTAAAGTCAGAAGGTCTTTAAGCTTTTTCACATGCTGATGAAATCACTTACAATGGATGCTGCTCCTTGATGTTTAAAAGTTTTAGTTTTCTGCAGAATCAGCTGCAGGAATTCCCCTGTGCAGTGGCCCCGATATCCTGTACTCAGGTGGCTACTTTCCCTTGCAGGGTCCTATAAAGCCACCCTTGTGTGTGCTAGTAAGCTGTGTGTCTCCACAAACACTGTCACTCCCCTGCTCGTTCCTGCTCTCTTCTCTAAGAAAATAGACAGATGCTGGGATCCGCTCTGTCCCTTGTGATCTTTTACTCAACAGGAAGTTCAGGGAAGCCGAGCTAAAAGAGTTGAAGCTAGCTGCTTGAAAATGCTTGGAAACATGATGACTACATTCACACTTGGCAATTGTGTTTTTGTGCTCTATATGCAGAGAAAATCTGTCAGGCTAGATGCGTTTATGTGGGTTTACATGAATAGGCGTTTAGATGCATCTGGTACCAAATCCTAGCATCAAATCGTGTTTGCATGCGTTTACACGCATTTACATGTGTGTGCATGAGTTTTGGTGTGTTTAGAAGTTCAAATTAATTCCTGGACGCACCTGACTATTTTTCTAAATGCAGATAAACACAATGGGTGGAATGTATCAAAACTGGAGCAGAAGAAACTGGAGCAGTTGCCCATGGCAAGCAGTCAGCATCTCTCTTTGGTCTGTTTAGTTAAGATTTAAAAATGAAAGATTGAAGCTGATTGGTTTTGATAAATTTCCCTCAATGTGTGACTAGATTAATTGGAAATCATTAGATGCATATATATGCTTTAGAAACGCGTTTTAATCGCATATAAACGCATCTAATTGCACCTAGAGTGAATGTAGCCTTAATGCTTGGGCATAAAGAAATACTATACTGGACAATGTGGATTGGTTTGACCTGAATTCATTATTGAAAGAAGTTTGAGAGTTTAATACTACTTTCAGTTGCGTTGCAGCGCGTTGTGATGTGTTGAAACCTGTAGCAGCACATTGCAGTTTCAATGCAGCATGTTTCCCTTTCACAAAGTGTTCAGCAACACAACGCATTGGTGTGATCTGAGCCTATTGGAAACAATGAATTTTGGCTTCTTATTGCATGGGTCTGCTGATCAAAACAGCCCAACACATGCAGTATGAATGGGTCCAAGCCTACATTCACACCTATGGTTTTGGTGCAATATCAATTAGGTGCGAAAAGGAAAGTGCAAGTTCCAGCCGCAGGAATATCAAATCGCATCTAAACCATAGGTGTGTATGGAGCCTAAATGTGTGACATTTTTTGTCTTGTGATCAAGCTTTTCTTCCTTGCTACCTTTTAATTGATATTTCTTTTTAGCTTCACATTGCTGTACATAAAATGAGAGGTGAGACTTTAAAGATTAAACGACTTAAGTAGGACAAACATGTAAATTAACACAAATTTCAATTAAGAAGGCAAGTTTAATAAAGCTTTCATATTGTAATGCTCTATGTTTCCATTTATCCCATCATACAATTTTTACCCGCAGTGTAGCTCTGTTGTCACTTTACACTGTACCGTATTGCATGTTTTCGCTGCCACAGTCAGGGCCGGATTTGCTCTCACTTTGCTTCCCCGCTGTACATTTAGCTCTGCTTGCCCAAAGCAGGGCTAAATGTAGAAAACAACTACCCGCCTGGGCATCAGAAGATAGGAATTCCACACCCCTGCTGCACCTTTACTCCCTGCTGCCCCAGAGGCTGGGCCTTGGTTAGCCTTGTGGGAAATCTGGCCACAGTGCAGTGATACTTACAGTGATGAGAGTCAACCAAGTATGTAGCCTAATAACCCTAAATAAATACAAAATGGGAGTACAGTAAACTCCATGTTATCTGGCATCCACAGGGATTGGTAGATTCTGGATAAATGTAGTTCCTGGTTGCTTGAAAGTAACTTTTAAAAATAGGTCTAACTAATGCCATACCCCATACTATACCATAAACTCGGTATTGACTTCATATTAATATGTAAATGCAGTAACCAAAAGCAAATGGACACACTTAAAACAAATTAGGACAATTAGGCACATGATCGTTTCCAGGATAAACGATGCCGCAGATCAGCAGAACAGTGAGTACACAGGGAATTTTTTTCCCCTGGTTAGATGAGAGTCCTGGTTAGTTGAATACCGGTAACAGAGAGTTTACTGTATATGCATTTCTATGGATATATTTATCTCTATATACTGTATGTACTGTATCTCTATGTGTGCTTACAAAGGCAGAGTAGCACATCGACAGTCTGCTGCACATAGTAGTGCTGTTTGCTGGACCTGGGCAATGAGGACAGGTAACCTCTGCAGACTCAAAGCTATAATTTTATATGGAGCCAGCCATAAACGGCCATCCCATTAGTTAATGCAACTGAGATTAAAGAGAGCCAAGTGAGCTGGACAGTTAATACTTTGTCTCAATGCTGCAGTCTCTGTTGCCTTTTTCTGGATGGGCAATGTTGCCGTAGCTATCACCAATCTGTATCGATTTCGTATATTATATTTTGCCAGAATTGCAGCCTACTGTGAAGCATTGAAGCCACCTTCACACAAAAGGACCCAGGCTAACATTTCTCTGAAAAGCTTTAGCATCTGATATATGATTTTATGTTAGGTGCATGAATGTAATGCGTATGTGTAGCACTTACAGTAATTGATTACATCTCACAAAGGTTATAGAACTCCCCCTGACAATACCATTATCTGCTTTTCTCTCTAGAAGGAGCCAGCCCAGCAATCCATGTTATGGCATCATCCAGGGCCAACATCTACTGTACTTTCTGGACTGAGATGTTAGCGCGGAGATGTTACAGTCATGTATATCTTGGTGATTGTTTAGTTCTTGGCTGTGTTTACAAATGTCTGACACAGAATAGCCCCCTAGCAGGGCCTCTCTTCTTGTGACTTGTTGTAAAGTTACAATGTTGCAATTTGAAGAAGAGGAGACAGAGGTAATGCTCATTCCTGCCTGCAGCAGACCGTACTGCACAATGCACCTGCCATGCGTTAACAGTGCGGGAGGTGCATTCTGCTGCCATTAATATGAAAGGGACCTTAAATGCACCTCCCGGCTGCAGTGCAATAGATTGCAAAAGATTGTGCTGCAACACGCAAGTAAAAAAGTAGCACATGCAGGTGGGTTGTGCGGTATGGTGCATCAATCACACAGAACCACATGATTAATGCGTCGGAGCTATGCCTCACTTTCGTATTTAAATGGGGAAGACACTTTCATAGGGGAAGAAGAGACTTACATAGTCTGTTCTGTCATAGAAAGACTTAACTTCCACTTTAACAAATTAAGCAACTGGCTGCTGTTTGTCTGCAGTGTGGTTTGATGGAAAACAAAAAGCGCTATTAATAGGAAAATAGAACTGTTCTGAGAATTGTGTTCATAAACCAAATAATGTACTGCAAATTTCTGAAACTGATACGATACCACAATTTACACGAGTTGTCTGGAAACTCTGATCTTCATATTGAGTGCACTGGTTATTCATTTGTACAGTAGCTGACAGCTTTAATAGTAAGTAAGCTAGTTTTCCTCAACTTTGTGTACAAGTGCATGGAACTGTAGGTGACATATGCTTACATTAACTTAAACTCTAAATAAATAAATAACCACACCACACTCTTTTATTTAAATTGGCATTAATTGGCCGCGGCATTTTTATTGGATTAATATTAAATCAAGCTCTAAAAACCAATCTAACAATAAACCAATAAACTGTTAAACTTCCACCATATTGCCCAGTTTTCGAAAATCGAGCAATATATCAACCAAGGGAATAGTCCCCCTCTCCTGAGGTGACAAACCACATAAAAATACCGCGACTAGGGAGGGGGGAGGGAAGCTTCTAAAACGGGATTACAACTGGATGCTTCAATCCTAGCAGCACCTCCTTATATAGGGCATCAATTCAAACTGCCATATATCCTCGTGGCGATGTTTTCCCGCCAAAATAACTTTTTTTCCCGCTAAAAAAATTACCGTTGAATTCTCTTAAAGGGTCAGTGTACTGAAATATAAAAAACATGGGAAAAACACCCAAAAAACGCACCTAACTAAAAGTCCCCACATTCCCATGAAAATGGGCATCTAATGGATGCCATTTTTACATGGAACTGTAGGTGACATATGCTTACATTAACTTAAACTCTAAATAAATAAATAACCACACCACACTCTTTTATTTAAATTGGCATTAATTGGCCGCAGCATTTTGATTGGATTAATATTAAATCAAGCTCTAATAACCAATCTAATAATCAACCAATAAACTGTTAAACTTCCACCATATTGCCCAGTTTTCGAAACTCGAGCAATATATCAACCAAGGGAATAGTCCCCACTAGCCTGGCTTGCGCCTACGCAAGCCAAGGCACCACCACCAGCCGCGACCATCTCAATGCAATTCTGCAACCCTAAATTAAAAATATCCAAAGCCACATCCGATAGATGTATCTCGTCCTGTCGATAAAAACCCTCTAAACCACCCTCCACATCCCTATGTCTAAACGAAAACCCTCCCAAACTCGGCATAAATTTATCCATTGCTCTATTTAGTCGCCTACAATTTTTTTCAAACGGGCGACCGGTTGTAGTATTCAACCAAATCCTTCTAGGCACCATCTCCGAAAAAACAAAAAAAGTGCCAGGCAATGCGGATTTTAAAGCAGCTAACTCCCCCTTCATTTGAAACAATAAACCTAACGTACCGACTTTTCCTATATCATTACCCCCCATATGAATTAATAATATATCTGGAGTAGGCCAGCAGCGCAATAAAGTTTGCAAAACCCCCAATAACTGACCCCACCTCAAACCTCTAATCCCCTTCCAAAACACACAGAAACCATCTTTTCGGCATACTCAAATTCTCTGAATAACAACGAAGAGCCGCTCTGTTCTGCGCCCAAAAGATAAACGAATGTCCCACGATCCACACAACAGACCTCCGTCCTGAAAATCAAATAGAAAGGTTAGGGCGCACATATATATTAAATCTATCCGAACCCCACCTTCCAATTTTCTTAATAATAGAGTCCGCTAGCCCCAACTGCGCCGCCTCCGTTGCTGCCCTGATCCTAAAAGAATGGGATGAAAATTTCAAACGACCTAATCCTAAATAAGCTAAGTATTTCTTAAAAACGCTATTGAATTGAAAAACTGTAACTGGCACACCGTCTAAATGAATAAAAAAATTTCCATCTATTTGTGGTCTGGATAAAAGGTATGTGCGCACCCGCACTACTTGACACAGGAAAGGGTCACTGCAAGCTCTCAAAGTCATACAATGTCCCACTCCCAATGTATCCGTTTTGGATTTTGCGATTCTCAAATAAACAGCAGAAACGTCTACCCAAACCTCCCAAAATAATAAACCCGACCTGACCCTTCTACTAGGTGGCACCAGCTCCGAAATACGAAGAGCTGCAAAAAAAGCCAAAATAAACGCCGTATGGAACAACAACGCTTCATATGGCGAAGAACAGACCACAGAAGTTGCAGCACATAGCCTTCTAAGAAGCTCACCTGAAATAGGACGCCTAGTATCAATAGAAATTTTTTTTTTACGATAACCTTTTAAAACCTGCCGAACCGAAAAATAACTACAACAAGGAGGAAAATGAAGCAATTTAAAGAAAAACGAAATACCAGAAACCGTTTTCGCCAAATAACTATATGAAGGCCCAGAACTAATGATGAAGCAAATAAATGCCAAAATAGAGTCTTCACACGGAGTGACAGAAGATGTTCCCAAAACCTCATTAAAACCCGACCACTTCCTCCACGCAGTAGAGTAATCGGCCCAAGTCTTCGGAGCCACCGAATTCCTTACGTATCCTGAAATAATATTCAGATCAAACTCCAAAGGTGCTCTGGGCACGGGAAACCTTCCCGATCTGCTTCCGGCAGAAGTTCCCTGAAACGCTGCATATGGAAACGGGACAAAGCATCCGCCAATACATTACATTTGCCAGGGATAAATTTAGCTTTCAACCAGATATTTAATCTAAGGCATAAGAAAACCAAATATCTCAATAATTTAATTACCGATTTAGACTTGGAAGATAAACAATTGATAGCAAAAATTACACCTTTATTATCAGAATAAAGCAAAAATAACAACCACCAAAATAAAAACCCAAGGAATTAAAAGCGGCAGGTACTATAGGCAGGAGCCTAAAAGCCGACTGAATATCAGCTTTAGCCAACAATGCATCTCGACCAAATTTATTAACCTCGGCAATTGCGTCATCAAAAGTGGTATATGAAACAGAACATAACGTTCTATCTAAATTCAAATTCAGCGAATCGTCCTTAGGATAAGAAAGGTGGTGAATCAACCTAAAATAATTGGGCTCTTTTTTAGGAACCAAACACAACGGGGAAATGCGAAAATTCACAAAAGGCGGTGCAGCAAAAGGACCTGCAAATCTCCCAGCCAAAATCTCCTGGTAAATTTTAGTTTTAACAATAGAATGAAAAGCTTATACCGAACTTAAATTTTTTACCACCGTACACCCCGTACCGTTAAAGGTAGGTAGATAAAAACCGAACCGGAACCCTTCAACGAGCAATCGGGCCTTCTCCAGACTTGGGTACTGCACCAGCCAAGGCAGCATTTTTTCCAGCCTCACAGGCGTGCAGGCTTTTATGAAAAATATCCTTAGCTGCCGTGGCCGGAACACTACCCTTTTTAAAACACCTGCTCAATTGATGTGGTCCAGCACAGAACGAACATTCGTGCCTATATTTACACACCGCAGCCCACTTGCAGTGTCCTTCATTAAACGCAAAACAAAAACCCTTGCGAAGCGGGGATGAAGAATTAGTAACCGGCTGTTTAAAAGTTGTTTGTCGTGACGATAAAAGATTCAACCACAACCCAACATCCTTCATCCCCCACTTAAGAGAATTGAACACCGATTTTTTTTTTTCTAAAAGATTCATCATATTGAAACCATCCCAAACCACCAAAATTCCGATAAGCTTCCAGGATGATTTCAATATGCTGAAAAAGCCCAACGCACTGCTCCGGATGTCTCTCTCCCAAAATACTGGCGTATATACAAAAAGCTTGAAGCCAATTATAAAAATTACGCGTGACAGGCCTGCAACGATCATCCTCAGAGCCATCATCTAGTTTCTTAAAAAGAAATTCCTTAGCAGAAGGTAACAATGACAGTAAGTCAATAAAATCTCCTTTCCAAATCTTCTCTTTCAAAGAACCATTCAAATGCATTCCTAAAGGGGAAACCTCACAAGGCAATGGTTCTTTCAAGCAAGAGTCGGGAATTCTAGAAGAAACAATAGGTGGTGCAACCACCGGGGGAACTATAATAGCACTACCTCTAACTGCCCCCTGCTGATCCCAAACAGACGCGAGAGATGAGGAAGGGGCAGACATTTTTTCAGCAATTTTGGACAATGAAGAGAGCAAATCATTAAAAAAATTGCAATTTTCAGATTCTCCACTGTAATTACCTGTAGTAAGTGCAGGAAGTGAAGGAGACACCGCGGCACCGCTTCCGACCAGTGGCGACACCTGGGGAAGATGGCTAGCTTCCGAAAGAACCTGCACACCGCCGACCGACATCTGCGCTGGCTGAGCAAGGAGAGAAGAAAGCTGTCCAATCGGTAACTCAGCTTGATGTCTGTGCAAAGATGCTCCTGCAGAAGTGGATGAGCATTGAAGGCTTGCTTTGGCATGAATTCGCTCATCGCTGACCTGCCTGTGCTGGCTGAAAGAGGAGAGAAGAAAGCTGCCCCACAGCCAAAGCACTGTGTAAAGGAGTTGCTGCAGAAAAGGCTGTCGTCTGCTGTTCAGAGCTTTTCCCACCAGCTGTGTCTCCGAAAGAAAGTCGTTGAGCCTCTTCAAACTGCCCAACTGACATACCACACAACCCGGCTTCAGCTCGTTGCCTAGGGGACGCGGCACGGCCTCTGCCTCCTCCTCTTCGGCTCCTGATTGGAGATGGCGAGTAAGCCCTGCCTTTCCTTCGGACGCGCTTAGCCACGCCCCTTCCGCTTCTGACGACGTCCTGCACGCCTCCTCCACTTGACTCGATGCGAAGCGATCCAGACACCCGTTGCGGCGCTGCAGATGCGATACACGGCCGTTCCCTCTTACCGCCTGCATCCCCAGAACTGTCAGGCTGGCCACATCCGAGGGGCTGCATCCTTCCATCTTCCAACATCGATCGTCCGTCCATCATGACGTCAGCCGCCGACCGGTGAGTGATTTCTACTACCTCCGTCTCTTCTCCCAAGTAGCGACGAAGCCAGTGTTCCCCACCAGTGCTCTGTGCCTTCTCCAGGACCTTCCGCATCAAATCTTCCATGGCGATTCTTGCTTGCAGCTTCTAAAACGGGATTCCAACTGGATGCTTCAATCCTAGCAGCACCTCCTTATATAGGGCATCAATTCAAACTGCCATATATCCTCGTGGCGATGTTTTCCCGATAAAATAACGTTTTTTCTCGCCGAAAAAATTACCGTTGAATTCTCTTAAAGGGGCAGTGTACTGAAATATAAAAAACACGGGAAAAACACCCAAAAACGCACCTAACTAAAAGTCCCCACATTCCCATGAAAATGGGCATCTAATGGATGCCATTTTTACAAGAACTGGCAGAGAACTGGAACACTTGACCGGTGTCCTTATGTATAGTCTTAATCTCCGCTTCCTAAATGTTAGTATTTAACCACCTTAGTACCAAAGAAATGTTGTCATTTCTGCAGTCACATATTACAATCTGGATTTTTGGATAGAAAATTACTTTATTACTTTAAATCCCCAAACAACCGAAAGCAGAGGCCCTGTAGAATAAAAAAAAGGTAGCTGAATTTCTTTATGTCGCACAATATTTGCACAAATGTTTATCAAATTGATGTTTTTAGGAAAGAAGAAAAATACATTTTAGTGCACACAAACACAATTGAATACCTTTTTTGTGGTAAAATATGAAAGATGTGGTTACATCGAGTAAATAGATTACTTAACATTTATATTCCACGCGCCATGACGAAAGACTATGGTACTCAAAATTGTCTATAGGCCACACTTTAAAAGCCTTTACTGCTCATCAGCTTAGAGTTAACAGTGAACTATGGCTCTAGAATTATAGCTTTCACTACAAAATTTGCGGTGATGCCTAACATGTGTGGTGCAATCATAGTTTACATACATGTGCATGACCTACGTGCACTTTTTCATTTGCATGCAGATGGAGGGGGCATTGGGGTTGGTTTTAATTTTTTTAATTTTTTATTTTTTTGTTACTTTTTTCACTTAACTTTTTCACTTAACTTTATTAATTATATCCCACCTCAACCTAACCACTGAACCATCACGTTCTAAAACAATTCATCCCCACACAGCTACCTCCTCATGTATCACTTCTCCCTCCCTTTTAGATTGTAAGCCCTCAGGGGCAGGGCCCTCCTTACCACCTTGTCTTGAATTGTATTGTGATTGTAATGTCTTCCTTATATTGTAAAGCTCTGCGCAAACAGTTGGCGCTATATAAATCCTGTATAATAATAATAATTACTATCAGAGAGGCTAACAAGCCCCTATATGATAGCGTTTGGAGGTGACAGGTACTCTTTATGGAGACATCAGGGGCCTATTAGACCCCTGATGTCTCCCCTAACCTCCAATACTGGGGATTGGGCACAGCATTGTGCCCAATCGTCTGTGTAGCCGGAACGTCATCTGGCTTTGTGACAGCTGTGAGCACTTGTGTTTGTTTATAGTTTATTGCCTGCTTTGTAGGATATATAAGGGTAAGAGCGGGCATTAAAAGTGCATTGACTACTGCCAGCCACCCTGTCTCTTAGCTCTTTGTGATTTCTGGAGTTGCAAACACAATGCTGCTGATTTTACAAATAGCAACGTTTTGAGAATGCCCCCCAGCGACCTCTCCTTGTAGCACCTGGGGCAATATTGCAATAGAGTTGTGGTAGCAAAATTGATAATAATTTTTATAATCATAATGACATTTTATGTTATTTCATATTTATTAGTGCTTCTACATGCAATTCATTTTCGTAACCTTAATACAAAAGGGCTTTTGTTCACTTCAGAACTCTCTCCAAATTGAAAAGAACGTAAAAACAGCTGAAGCAGGTCATCTGCCATTGCAATTAATTCTGAATGATCTCAGACGCGTCTCAAACTGATGTCAAAACATACTGCATTTGCCCATCAAAACCATCAACACAGGCTCTGAAGCTGTTAGTTTTTTTTTGCAGAACTGCAAAGCTCAGCTATCTTTTATTTCCAGAGAGCTGGTATGGATGATCAGATGCTCTGAAGGCAATATATCTGCTCACAGATAAGAAAGCTAAAGAAAGAGCCATGACTAGTGACACCACAATCCCAAAGTCTCCTCCCGTGCATCTGATGTCAGCTCTTCTAAACTGGAAACTGCACAGTGAATCAGGGTTGGCATCCCATAATGATTCAATACTGCATCTGTGTTATCTTCACATGCATACAGATTTTTTATATTTATTATGCTTCAATAGCCTCTCTAGTGTGATCCTCCTCCCAACCCCAGGCCCCACAAAAGCCATTTTGGCTTGTATCGCTAGTTACATCACTGATATAGGCACTAGATGATTAATCTTCAGTCTTCAAGAATCTTATTTAGTGTCACATCTCTGGGTGTAAACTAAGCTTATGATGGGGCTTCTCTTGCACTTCTTATGCGACACCCCTGAAAGTGGTGACAGGTAGTGTGAGGACACAGAGTAGCACGAGTGTTGTTATTGCAGGCTGGACTGAATCTGAGTAGAGGCTCGGGTGCATGGACTAGATGGCTGTAGAATACTGGGATACCAAAGCAGGTAACAGGCGCTTAGTCAGGGTCTCGAGCTGAGATCGGTAACAGCTGAGCAGCGGAGTACCAAATGAGGAGCCAGGAGCAGAGTCAAGGTCACAAGCCGAGGTCAATAACAACCGAGCAGCAGAGTACCAAATTAGGGACCAGGAGCAGAGTCGCAATCACAAGCCAAGGTCAGTAATAGATGGTTAGAAAGGTACAGGGCAGATGGCAGAAATGAATAAGAAGGCCAAGGTCACAATGGGCAGGCAGAGATCCAGCGAGAAGTCAGTAAGCAAGTCGGGTTGTAAACATCATAATGCATGTCTGCCCATGCTCCTCTACACAAGGCCAAAAACCATAGTATGTGCACATGCTTGAGCCCTCACTGGTCTTCTGGTATGTACTGAACCTTCCTTACATTTAGAAGGTGAACCAAACTCTGTGTTGAAATAATTCTGCTAAATAGCATGGATGTGGGATTCCCCCCCACCGGGCTACTGTATTCTGACAGCGACAGGTGTGCCTCAGTCTGAGGCAGGGCCACCCACAGAGTGAATTTGTTCCATGTATGGCCAGCATAAGCCAATATCTTTTATGTAAAGGGGTAAAATATAAAAAAAAAAATTCAAACCCCAAAAAACAGATTAAACCATAAAATATATTTTGATTTATTTCTGATAAATGTATACTATTAGATTTTCTTTCTATAATAAAAAAAAGAGAAGTGGTTTAAATTGGTTAATGCTTTTTTTGAAAGACCATTGTAAAAACTTTACAACAGTGTTTCGCAAACAGTCTTGTGTCATTTTTGTGTTCTTCTAATATTTCTTATGTCCTCTCACTGTTTACAATTTAGTGGGGGTGTCTGTGGTGCGGCCACAAACACTTTTTGTAACTGCTTCTGTAACTTCTGTAAAGCTTTCTTCCTATATCATTGTGTTTTCTGGATTTTTTTATGCATTTTACAAAAATGGTTGCTATTAAATAGACAGTGTCAGGTTGGGATTCTACAGTTTCTTCTACGGTGTGAATCGCACCTCCTATCACCGTTATGCAGTCATACACATTAGCAAATCCTGATGTGTACCGGCATTTTGCTGAATGCTTCAACATAGAAACATTTTCGCAAAAGCCACAACGATCAGAAGTCTTTAGTGACATCTGACCCTAACATGCTGCAGTGCATGTCAGGCTCAGTGTCAAAAACGTTATTATTGGTTGTCCCTGAGTTTGGAGTGGCCTAATAACAACCGAAAATGAATTAATTAAATTATCAAGCAGTCATAGTGAGGTCCATTCACAATGACTGCCAATTTACAAGCCAATACA
>NW_017307415.1:170147-172711 GCF_000935625.1 Nanorana parkeri | reverse complement strand
CCCTTTCATTTATTAAAGTTTAAATGTGTGAAAAATAAAAGTAAATGTATATATATATATATATATATAATTTTTTTTTCTATCATAAACCCCTTACAATACAAATCTGCAGCTGAACTGCAGATTTGTTTTTTTACCCTTAACCTGGCCATACAGCATTTAGCAAGCTTCAGGATCTTGCTAGTCAGCCCCGCTGGCTGTTAAGGTACCTGAACCATCTGATTGAATGCAGGCATTGTTTAGGTATTTTGACAGCCAGTGGGGCCGACTAGCAAGGTACTGAAGCTTGGCCCAGTGGGAGATTCCTCCATCCACACAGTTTAGCGTAGATGGAGGAATCTGTTGCACTTTTTCCATCTAACCATAGAAAATCTGCAGATAATCTATAGGTGTATGGCCAGCTTAAGGAGTTCATTTTTTTAATTTAACTTCCTCATGATGACGATGTTCAAAGTATGTCGCTAAGTGTGACACTTAGTAACATTGTATGCCACCTGTGTAACCTGGTGCCCGTTTTTAGAGAAAAATATTAAAATGTTAGCTTTCAGTTTTAGTCTGAGGCGTACAGAAACATTTCTGAAATCCTAGGCATGTGCGGTGTTCCCAAATAAAGGACAAATAAATAAAAACATTTTAATGCATTTTTTTAGCTGTGCTATTTTTCTAAAAACTAATAACAAAACTGGGGAAAAGCGTTTTCTTTACGTTTTCTCCTCATTTTTAAAAATGATTTTATTTATACTAAGTGAGGCGTTAGGCACATATATGTAAAATAAATATATAGCCCTATCTGTCCTCTAAAAAACAATAATAATATGTGTGGCTACATTTAGTAAGAAAGTATATTACTACCGTGGAAGAATCACACAGCAAAAATGTAAAAAGTGCTTCACTCATTAATGAACAGAAACTGAAAAAAAAGTTTAGTCATGAAGGGGTTAAAGCTAAAGATATATGTACAGCATGGACCTAGATGCAAGGTATCCCCACAGTGAATTAGAAATAGATTTGAAGACTAAAATGGTTACTTGCAGGCACATCAAGGTTCCTGCACTTTGGCACTTTTTGCTATCTTAGAAATAGTATATGCAGAATCAAAAATGTTTGCTCCAGTTTTGGATATAGCAGATGGTAGCGGCGGTACGGGGGGGCGCACACCCGCAGCTACTACAAGTGATTGGGCATCCCTAGAGACGCCTAATTACTTGAATGTAAACAGCCTGTTTACAATTCTAACAGTTTCCCCACTCGTGTGCGCGCTGAGCGCCGCACATGAGCGGGGCAGGACGTCTTAAGACGCCCTCCCGCTCCTTTAAGGCTCCCATTCGGCCATTCAGGAATGACCATGGACGGGAGGTGGTTAAGTAAAAGCAAAAAAATGCAAAAAAATTGTAAGTTGAATGAAATAAAAAATCCCTCACCCCCCACATACAGGCATATTAGATATTGTTATGCACGCCTGGGTAAGAACAAAAATTATAGGGCCATCATTCACTGTTAACTCTAAAATGAGCTGTAAAGGCTTTTAAAGCGTCAGTTACAGACATTTTTGGGGAATGTAGTTGTTCCCCCTTTTACAGTAAAGCATAATTATAATGTTAAATATGTTTGGTATTCATTTAATTGATGCAACCTCATCTTTTATATTGTACCCAAAATTGGGTATTTTATTGTGTATGTGTGCACTAAAGTTAATTTGAGGGTATTTCTCACTAAAAATATGGGTTTGATTAATAGTTTTGTTAATACTGTGTGACATCAAAAATTGCAACTGCCACCATTTTATTGTACAGGGTCTCTACTTTTCAGAAAATATATAATATTTGGGGGATTTTTAGCTTTTTTTTTAGCAGTGATCTAACATTTCTTTGCTCTCCGCGTTGTGGACTCTTCCATCCATCTCTATTGA
Organism: Nanorana parkeri; assembly: GCF_000935625.1. Lineage (NCBI taxonomy): Eukaryota > Metazoa > Chordata > Amphibia > Anura > Dicroglossidae > Nanorana > Nanorana parkeri. The sequence goes on along the minus strand of NW_017307415.1, from coordinate 170,802 downwards.
ACCTATTGTCAAGTCTGCACTCTGCAGCACAGGTGCTCAGCTAAAAATAGATGAAAACTTTGCCTGGCCTAGTTGAGCGCTAGGCAGTGGTGAGCAAGTCAATGTTGCAGTTGAGGCCTGGGTGGGGGCAGACTACATAGGGAAGAATTGAGTAACCCATATAAGGTTTTTAATAGAAAACTGAACTTTTACTGTAAAGGTAACCTATGCTGACATTTTGCACTATAAAGTTCTTACATATTCACAATCAGTAAAGACACTGAAAAGCTCTACTCCGGGCAAAATATGAACCCCTTTAACCCCACCTGCAGGCTATTTAGTTTTGGTTACCTGGTACAGCAAGTTATACTCACCCAAATGCATTGTCCAGGTTCCTCACAATACCGTTTATTGGTGCGGGGGGGCTACCAACCTTGCATTGCAGATGTGCTGGTCGGTCTCTGACAGTCTCCTTGCACTGACATCACTCATATTCAGGACCCTGCCATTGAACTGCCAATAGAAAGTGTTGTGGACCTAACAAGGACTAAAGAAGAGGAGACATCCTGTACTTGAGTGTCATGTGACTATAGCTAGAAAGGTAAGGTAAGGTAAAAAGGACATTTAGATTTTTTTAATGCCAGTGATCAGTTAGAATGGGGGGGGGGGGTTAAAA
>NW_017307415.1:153080-170024 GCF_000935625.1 Nanorana parkeri | reverse complement strand
GGGGGGGGGGGGGGTTGAAAAAAAAAACCCTCAATTATCTCTGTATCGTCAAGCTTTGTGAAGAAATTAATTTTGAAAGTTCACAATACAGATGATGAAATCTTAAGCTGGCCAAATTTTTACTGAATCCTGCAAATTGGCTGAAATTTGAGCCGTAGGTGACCCTGCCAACACCACCCAGCTTGACAAAATTTGGTTAAAGAAATAAAGGGGCCGGGCAGAAAAAGGCAGCCGAACAATGACTGCAGCCAAACAGCTGTAGTCACTGTTCGGGTATTCTGATAGCTACTGGTGCCAGCAAGGTAGATTGATTTAAGTGATTCAAGAGAAATCTTTAGGTGTATGGAAAGCTTTCTATACACAGCAGATTTTGCAGACTGACAACCCTCTAATGTAAAAACCTTTAGATATTTCTAAACTGTTAGGAACAGACTGTGACCTGACCCATTGCGATCTTTGGGGGTCTTTGAGAAGAAATAACTTCACATTAAAAGCAGCTAGTGAGGTCAAAGATGTCTTGTTATGAAGTCCTGTTTTTGTTTGTTAAGAATATGTAAACAGTTTTAGTCTGGGCACAGGTGCGCTATATCTTCTATTACTGTCCAAGGAAATGCAGGAGATGCCAGCTAGGAGAGCTGACCCAATAAGGCAATACTTGGATCAGCCAGCAATACCATCTCCAGAAGCATTTTCTAGTTTAATAGCTCCGGAGAAAAAAAAGAGATAAACAGCAATGGATCGTAGACTATAAGCATAGAAAAATGAAAGAGGAAGAACAAGAAACAGGAGGAGGGAAAGAGAAATAAAAATAATTGGGTGATCAGGTAAAAGAATTCCAACCTCAAAGTGAATATAATAGAAAGGAGAGAGTAGGATAGGGTTGTCTTCAATTCCTTTCAGTGAACAATGACCAGATACATGATCAGGTGGGCTGGTACACACATACATCCTAAAACTTCATAACGATTATTCTTTAATTGAAAGACCACAGACTTTAATGGTACCATTACATACTCTTCATTATTTTAATTACATTTATTTCTGTTAAAAAATAAGATCATACTTTCAAAGACAACAGAATAAAATACATATTTGTGTCATATAGTTACATTCTTCTTCACAAAATCCTAAGAGCGTATCCCTTCTTGTAATAGAACCAGCATTATATCATAGCTGTCTCCATATCCATAAATTGGTTTACCATATCATATATACAGTTCAAAAAAGTTAGATAAACTGATAATTCCTCCACTAGGGATATATCACTCAATGTTTTTCACAGAATTTTGGCTTCCTCAGGAGACCCCAGAATAATCTCATTCAAATATATTTACTGAACTTGCAGTGATAAAATATAACTTGTGTGTAGACACAGACAGGGGCCTTCAAAGCTCCCCTGTGTGGGTATGGGGCCATAAAAATGTGGGGGGAGCATGTGGCCCATGGCCCCAAACCAAATCTTATGGTCCATATATAATCTTATTTATGTGGCAGAGCAGATAGCGGTACACATCAGGTAACAGCCCAATTCTACTTCGTCCCCCAGATTATGTCCATGAATTCCCCAGTTGTTAGGTGTCCTCTGTGAAGCTTTTGAAATATTATGGGGTCTTCCACCTGTTGTAATCTATTGCCACGCTCCTGTGCAGGTCAAAAATAACCTTCAACCCCTTCCATGTAGTGCAGCAACTGGTGTGAATGGGCCCTCAAAGGTGGTGCAACACAGCACTGAACTGGATTTTATATTTGTTCTGCTACTACATGTAGGTGTGACTAAAAAACAATGCACTTTGGTATTGTAACTTTATGACGTTGTAAAGAATGGGCATTCCAATAAAAATGGGGAAGTCTTTCTTGTGTGCATTGCAGATGCAGTCCAACCTTCACAATGACATGCCAAACAAGCAAAGTGACCTTTGTTTGTATGGTTTGCAAAGCTTACAGAAGTTAGTTTATCGTTTTTTTTTTTTACTTTTCATATCACCCTTTTCATTTTCTTCTTACCAGTTTGAACATTACTGATAAATTTAAAGTGACATTAAACCCTCAGATTTTTTAACATAAAACAATACTGTAATGTGTGCCTTACTGTAATCCATGGTTGTTTCCCTTCTCTTTGCTGCTCTTCCTTTTAAATCTGTATCTGTTCTCATGCTGGGCAGAACTTCTGTTTTGCTGCAGACTGCCTTGTCTCTGCAATGGATACATGGTGTCTGTGTGTACGTTTGCAACCTGAGCCAGCACTACAGGAAGAGGCACTGAGCCACAAAGGGAAGTTCTCCCCAAGCATGAGAAGACATGAGGATTTAAAAGGAAGAGCAGCAAAGAGAAGGGAAACTACCATGGATTACAGTAAGGCACACATTACAGTATTGGTTTATGTTTAAAAATCTGAGGGTTTAATGTCACTTTAACTATAGGGAAACAAGCAGCAGCCCTCAAAAACTACTGAGGTGCAATTTTTGTTCCATGGATTTAAATGTTTAAGTTCTTGCTCAGCTAGTTATTGGTGATTTCTTGATGGATTTCAAAAACTCTCTAAGTATAAAGTAATAGCATATGCCATCCAAAAAACAATTGATGTTAGAAAAGCAGAGGGATAGCTGGAGGAATATCCGCAATTGTCCTGTGTAGCCTTCTGAGATAATACCATTTTTCACTAGATAGTACAATAACAAAGACACATGAAGAGGAACAAATGAGAGCATGAAAGTTATCAGGTTGGCCATAAGAACATTGATTGCCTTTGCATTGTGCAAGTTAGCTTCTGTTTTCTTTTTAAGTGTGAGAATGATTTGCATTGTACAGATTATTAGTAGGACAGTGCTAATGAGAAACACTGTCTCTAGTAAAGTGACCATGGTCCTACTGCTCCAAATGCGACTTGAAAACCCATAGAAACATTGTGATTTATTTGCATCTCCTAAATTAACAAGAAAACCAATTGATGTTCCCCATACCAGAACGCAGACCAAAACACAGACAATAGCTGCCTTCATAGGGGATCTTAAGAGCTGGGAATGAAAGGGGTATTGTATAGCTATGTACCGGTCCATACAGATACACACTGATATTAAAATGCTGCCATACAAATTAACAAAGTAGAGACTCTCCAGGAATGTGCAAGTACCAAATGGGAGGTTCCAGCTCTCCCCAACCCTATATGCTTTTATTTTAAATGGCAGCGTGACCAACAGCAAGGAATCAAAGATAATCAGAGCTGTCATATAGGTGGTTGCTTCTATCCATTTCTTAATCCTAAAGAAAAGCATCCATAAGGCTAGCATGTTAAAGATGAGACCAAAGATAAATGCTGGGATGTACAAAATTATTTGAAACAGCTGTACAGATGGATGGATGTCACTGGAGTTTGTCTTATTTGGAATGCTCTGGAAAAAAAATAAGATATTGCTAGTTACATCTATTTCTGCACAGTCAGTTCAATATGGTCTTCTCATTATAAACAGTAAAAATGACTTAAAAAAGACTTGAAAACGTGAAAAATGCAATCCCTATTATTTTAGGGATTGCTATTACTATTTTTAGTTTAGCATTATGCAATTGCATGTCTTTATTATATTCTTATACAAACTGCACCGTCATATTGCTAAAGGCATCCAGAAAACAAATACACAGTATAATATACAATATATTACCAAAAGTATATAAAAAAAGAAAACTGGGGAAAAAAGACGGGAAGGTTCACGCGTCCTATTCTTTAACATTCTCTTGGTTTTACCTATATAGAACATATCGCAAGAACATCTCAGGAGGCCTAACCTTTTGCCCTGAAACACCCCCCGATAAATTTGATATCATTAAAGATGTCAACCTATTCGCCAGAAAGTTACTGTTAAAACAGATTCATGATAAAAGCAATAAACCATTAGGAGGTATCATAAAACAAAGGCCAATTACAGATCAACGTGGGTCCATAAGAATAACATCGAAAGAAATACAAAACAAAATGATCCCTTAAGATTAATAATCACATATAATAATCAACATGAGACAATCCGAGATATACTGACTAAACACTGGCATTGTCTCATGAAGGATTCTAGGATTTCGAAATTCATTCAGACTAAACCAATGATAACTTATAAAAAATGTCCCTCTTTAAAGGATAAATTGGTCTCGAGTGAGTTTATAACAAATAAAAAACAGTCGTGTTGTAAGTACCCCGGCACTTATCAATGTCAGAAATGCAAATTCTGTGCATTTATCCAAACAGGATCTGAGACTATCACCCCTAATGGACAGAGAATAAAATGCAAGCATTTCGCTAATTGCGAAACCAAAGGAGTCATATACCTCCTGAGATGTTCTTGCGATATGTTCTATATAGGTAAAACCAAGAGAATGTTAAAGAATAGGGTCTCAGACCACATCTCAGACATTGGGGCTCACGATTTGAGGTCCCCCATTGCCCGACATGTGGTCCATACTCATGGGGGTAGGACCCAGGGCCTAAAGTTTTTCGCTATCGACAGGGTGCACATTCCCAGCAGAGGTGGAGATTGGGACAAACTCCTACTCCAAAGGGAATGTAAATGGATTCACTCCACTAGATCCCATGAAAAACCAGGAATAAATGACTCCATTAATTTTAGCTGTAGTCTAACCCCGCTCTCTCTCCTCGTCTCCTGCCTCTGGGATCCCACTCCAGCATGTTAGCTTAGTGTCTTCTTTCATTTATTTTTTACCTATTTAAAATATTACATAATGAAATAAGAAAAATATAGAAAAAAAACAGGTTGCCTTCCATTTAGGTGTTACAGTCTCTTGTCATGATTTGGGTACTGTGGAGGTCCGACATATGGTTGCACTTTATTTTTATTTTTTTAAATTTTTTAATATTTTTTTGACATCATGTATCTGCCTGGGAAATGTTTTTCCCAGATGAATGCCAGTTTCTGACTTAATGGACTGGACTAAGTTTAAATATCTTCTTAGTAATAGGAATTTTTTGTACAGCCATGTGTCCACCCCGACTACCCACTTCAAATACTTCAAGAGTTAAAATGTTACGAACACAAATGTACCCTGTCGATGAGATCTGTGTTTCTACGTATACAGTCAAACTAACAAATTTCAACATGTTTACAAATACAATCCATTTTATTGCAAGCAAGTGGTCTTGAAATCATGAATGACACGCTATGTATATATGTCTATGATATATCTCTGTATAATTCCCCTATTTTTGGGTCACTATATATCTCTGCAAAGTGAGTCATCTAACGGAGATGGAATACAAATTGAACGGATGGGGTTTCAGGTGTTACCAATGACCCCATCTACTAATTTACATATATAAGAGATCACGGAACCCATCAAGGTTTAGGAGTGTGTTTATGGAAATGTTTGACCATTCTTCCAGAAGCGCATTTGTGAGGTCAGGTACTGATGTTGGACGAGAAGGCCTGGCTCGCAGTCTCCACACTAATTCAACCCACACCATAATCCCCCCTCCACCAAACTTTACACTTGGCATAATGTAGTCAGGCAAGTACCGTTTTCCTGGCAACTGCCAAACCCAGACATCAGATTGCCAGACAGAGAAGCGTGATTAGTCACTCCAGAGAACACATCTCCACTTTTCCCTTCACTGAAACTAAGGGGCCAAGCCCAACCCCTGAAAAACAACCCCACACCATAATCCCCCCTCCACCAAACTCTACACTTGGCACACTGCAGTCAGGCAAGTACCGTTCTCCTGGCAACCGCCAAACCCAGACACGTCCATCGGATTGCCAGACAGAGAAGCGTGATTCGTCACTCCAGAGAACACGTCTCCACTTCTCTAGAGTCCAGTGGTGGCGTGCTTTACATCACTGCATCCGACGATTTGCATTGCACTTGGTGATGTAAGGCTTGGATGCAGCTGCTTGGCCATGGAAACCCATTCCATGAAGCTCTCTACGCACTGTGTTGTGCTAATCTGAAGGCCACACAAAGTTTGGAGGTCTCTAGCTATTGACTCTGCAGACAGTTGGCGACTTCTGCGCACTGTGAATTCAGCATGTGCTGACCCGGCTCTGTCATTTTACTTGGCCTACCACTTCTTGGCTGAGTTGCTGTTGTTCCCAGTTGCTTCCACTTTGTTATAATACCACTAACAGGTGACCGTGGAATATTTAGTAGTATTTAGTAGGTTTTGTAGAGAATTGATTTCACTACCCTATAGGTAAAGCCCTTCCAGAAGAATTGCAGTATCTTACGTTGCAGCCCTGCATCTAAAAGAGGGGATATTGACTTGCAGAACCTGTGCAAAGTACAGGAATTTTGGCATCAGGGACATTGTCACCAGTGTTATTCTCCTTAACCTGGAAATACGGTATCTCTCCTATGAAGTCAATAACGAGAACAGGTTTGTAAATAGTTTAAGGTAGTTAGCCTGGTAGAGTACTTGATAAAAAGGGAGTAAGACTGATCCCCAAGTAAGGTAGAACAGAGGAAACCCATGTAAAGGGAAAGCACTTTTGCAGAGACTGGCAGAGGTGAACATAGCAATGAGACATTGAGCGCTTTCAACTTAGCTGTGTTGCTATGGAGGCCAGAGGGTTCCCGAAGTGCTGTAACAGAGACATTGGCAGGGAGATCAAAGTGTTGGACAAAAGCAGGAGTGCATTGTCTGTAAAAAAACTGATCTTGGGATGATATCCGGCCACTTCTATACCTTTATTATCCCTGTGCAAGCAAATGGCTTGGGCCAAAGGTTAAATGATGAGAGTGAATAATACTCGTTAAATGTATTTTTCTAAATGCAAGCAGTGCGAGTACCTGAACAAGACTTGGTATAAGCATCATGCAGTCCCTGTACAGAATAGTTGGAATCTGAGAGGGAGAAGCAGCACAAGAAGCCAATCAGTTCCTATGCTAACATGGTAAATGCTGATTGGAGGATCGTCCAGCCACGGGCTGGGGGCAGATCCAGGGCAGCATGGTCTCAGAGAAAATGGGTTGAATAAGGATGACTGTAAGACTGAGGATATCTAGTGGTGAAAAAGAAGTAACACAGGGACCGCTATGGATTGAAGATGAGTATTGCAGCAAAACCTGCATTTTTTATTTTATCCTTTAATGGGTTGTTCATTTTATTCTGGTTATTTATCACTGGAGTTCTGCTTTAAGCAAAAGTGGAAATTTTACTAGGATGTGTTTTTAGTGTAATATTGTCATCATGTCTCAGTGTCTGGATTTCTGCGTCACGCTCGATTGGAGCGTGACCCGGATTATTCGGCACTGGGAATAAACCATTGGAGTGGATATGCGTGGCGGAGCAATGTTATCTTAGCGAGTGTGTGGATGCCAAGCTAGGGCCCCTGCGCGTTGCGCGGATTTATTGGCGTGGCATGTATACATTTGCTTTGAGAACATAGTATTTTTTAAGATACATATCTGCCTTTTTGAAAGGAACGTGCATTGGTATTTCTGATGCGTCTGATCAGCACGCTGGAAGTAGTATGGCATTGTCCCTGCAGATAAGCTCCCATCAATGCAAATCATAATAACTTTATTGGGCATTGCTCACTGAGCAATGCTGGATAAAGTTCACTCCAGTGTTAACGGGAGATTAAAGATGGCGTCGTCCATGTGCAAACATGCTGCTTCCTTTGTGTAAAGTGTTTTTGGCGGGAAATCCATTGTTAACAAATGTGCACTTGAAACATGAACTAGCAGCTGGTAACTGTGCACGGCGCTTCACATGCATGAGCATACCCTCCCCTTTTCTATTGTCTATTCAGATGTATACATGTGTTTCATTGGCTGGCTCTGTATTCTATCGTTGTATGAGGAAGTGGTGGCTGTTGTGGTCAGCACTTCCTGTGTTACCCCTATAAATACAAAAGTCTTCCTCAAGTGAGGTGGACAGCGACTGAGGATCTGACGAGACAACAGCGAGTGTCTGTGTTTCCTTGCTGAGCGCGTTCAGCCAAATTATAACGGAGAGCAGAGAACTGTGCTTTTAAGCGCAGCGGATTTAAATACGATATAAATTTCTATAACACCTTGGCTTAGATTAATGTGGAAATCTTGGCTGAAATCATCCACACATATGGGAAGACTGAAAATGTGTGTAATCACAGGCCCAGACCAATCCAGGGTAATGTTCTTTTATCTGGAAATATTTGTCCTGTTACTTTTAGCTTAAAGGATTTTTTCCAAACATATGCGTATCAAAATAACTGTCACTTTCTACTGTATGTCATTCAATACATAGCTTACCTGCTCAGAACTTCTATTTTCCATCCTGGCATTACTGTACACCACGCCAACCACCTTCCTGTAGTTGATAATTGGGTGTTCTGAGAAGCCCTGCTTTGAATAAAGGAGAGCTCTTGTTGTGCCCAAACTGTAGACTGTCTTTCACAGGAAGCCTGATGTTAAAAAAAAAAAAAGACGAGCACTTAGAAGAGCTGCCAATCATAAATATATCTTGAAAGTTTGGGGGCTGATTTACACTTTGACGATCCGTTGTGGTGCATTAATGTGTGCTGCTTTGCCCTTTAACAAGCATTGCGTTAAGACAACCTGTCCATTGTTCACAGGTTGCTAGTGCACAACAATGAATCAAAAAAGGCACATGACCCTTTTTTTTTTAGCAACGCAGTGCACAAAATGGTATGTGTGTTGTGGTGCATGCGTCAGATATTGCACTCTACTGTGCAGTGCCTGGGGTGCCATCACAATAACTGACACCGCAACACACCACACACAGAGCAGGTGCATTGCTGGAACTCATGATAATGCATGCATTTAACAGTACTAAGCCAAAAGTGAACAAGCCCTAAATATGATTGGTGACACAGGAAACAGTAAAATTGGAAGCTGCACAGCACAAGTTAGAGACAAATAAGGGTAAGGTAAACTAAAGTAGATTTAAATCCAATCACTGAAATCTCAAATAATCTTTAACATGTTAAAGTGGCACCCTGTGTGTGTTTCAAAGTAGCCACTGTTCCAAGCTCGCTCCTGTAATAGACTACAATCTCATGTTTAGTTTACTAATTTTTACTGAGATTGTAGTCCATCGTGGGAGTGAGCTTTGAGTGGTGACTATTTTACAACACACACAGGGACCATGGGGATCCAAAGTAGCCACCCTCCAGAAGGAAAGACAGTGTCAGCACCAATTCAGAGATGATATTTTTGTTATTAGTTAAGGTACTTAAATGCATTTTAAAGATTGAACTCCTGAGTTTACTGTCACTTTAATGTTATTTTAAAAGTACTTAAATCTTATTTCTTCTGCAACTTTGAAATAATACCTGGTAATCCTGTCATTGAGGTCCTTGTAAGGCACTTCCTGTTACGGGTTGATATTCCTCTGTCCCTGTATCCCAAACTGCTCTTGTGGGTTGTCACTTTGTCACATGCACTTCCATTGGAGAATATAAGTTACTCCTGTGGTCCTTGTTGCAGTTATTCCATCATTGTCACAATTAGCAAGCTTGTCCTGAGCAATGACATGCACATATCATTCACGTTAAATGTATTCTCACATTGTCAACTTTTTTTGGTCTATTCATGTGTGTTGGAAGCTAATTAAAAATGAGAGGTCTTAATGCAACACACGTTTACACATGACACAATCATTATTGCAATGCACAAAAACTCCAAATTGTGAATGGGCCCTAAGTGTACTTTCATAGCAATCGTCAATTCATAGTATGGTTTCACCAGCCCTCCTCATTCATTTTTTAAAGGGTTAGTCCATCTTTTAAGCCTAACATTTAGGGATAGTATACCCTATACAATCCCTAAATGCCATTCCATTACCCTGAACTAAAGCTCCATAACCCTAAACTGAGCTATTTTAATACCTTTTATCCATTATCATAAGGAGTGAAAGCCTTCTCCAAAAATCCATGCGTAGACTAGCTAGGGTGATCCATAGTTGGAATGGAGGCGGCGATGGAGAGACTTAGACACGTTTCCAAAATGGAGGGGGCACCCGTCCGTTCCTTCGGTTTCCCCCCAGAGATCGAACTGTGGTCTCGCCTCCAAACATGGAAACATGGCCAAGTCTCTCCATCGCGGGCTCCACTCCAGCTACAGATAATCCCACCTAGTCCATTAGAGACAGGATCTGCAGCATTCTCTGTTGCATTTCTGTTCCCACACAAAGATCTAGACTTGTGAGTGCATTCTCATTCTGTATGGTGTTTTTTATAATTACATTCAGAGCGGGTTTTCTATATCGTTTAGTATCCATTTGTCCACATAACTATTTTTAAAACACTGACATATTATGTTTTTTTATATTGGTGGTGTTTTATACCATTTTACAGTGTGGTATTTTATAGCTATGAGTATTGGTAACTGGTAGGTATTTTTCTATAAAAGTGAACTAACCCAACCTTTTAAATATATAAAAAAAAATAGGGAAGATTACACAAGGAGAATCTCTGTTGCCTTACCTTTTGATACTACTGAATATCACAATGTAGTTTCAACTGATCTAAAGAAAATCATGTAATTTAGCAATGCCGGCATTCAGAAATTATATGATTTTCTGCATGTTGTAAATATGCAATATACACATTAAAACAATAAAAACATTGTCAATTATCTGTAGGTTCATTTGGATTCCAAACTGATTCACAGATCGCTATTACAGAGTTCACATGTAAGCTTATCTGACTGCCCAGCTTGCGTGTCACCAGAGTAATGTCTATATGTGGCAGCGTTGCCTTTATTTTCCAGTAAATAGTTTAGCTGGCCATGCATGGATGAAATTTCTACTGTAAAATTCGGTCTGTGGTTGGCCCTGTCAATACCCCCAGCTCGACAAACTTTGGTCTGAAAATTGAAGGAACCAGGCAGAAAATTGTTGGAACAGTGACTACAGCCAGTCACCTACAGTCAATGGTCGAGTGTGTTGGAGCCGATAAAATAGATATCTATGTAGAAGCTTTGATATAAAGGCGTTCCTTGACTCCTGATCACTCCTGAACAATCAGCATGTGGCTTTGTGATAAGTACATTAGGTTAATCAAACAAGGGCTCTTGGGGCAGTGGCACTGATGGATGAAGATCTGCCTGAGGCCGGGTCGTTATCCCCTGAGACAGTCCAGACCCCCTGCTGGTATTTACTGCCCACACATGTGTTTGCAATGCATCATGGATGCTGGGATGAGGGCAGGGGAATATGATGGAACCTTCTTCCTATGTGAACAACTGCATAAACCTAGCTCAGAAGCAGGAATGGTAACCTTGGTGACCTCTTGGACAAGAGAAGTTTTTCTGGACTTTACAATCAAGAATGTGATTCACCGAGACCTGCTTGATAGGAGTGTTCCAGGGGCAGAGAAAAGGCCCTGGCATGTGTGAAAGAGAGTGAGAATGATGTTGCTAGCTGAAAGATCTTAACCTCAATCCTACCCTTCCAAATCCCCTCTCCATTTCCCTTAATTGTAACTGGAATGTATGTATATCCCTATTTGTAAATAACCCCAACCCAACCCTTATTTAAGATTCAGTTGTCCATCATTAAATCAAGGCACCTCAAAGCACAGCACATTCTACAGAGTGTTCTGACAGTCATGGGTGCTAGCTGAAAGACTACAATAGCTGGCAGGTGGAGATTCCTCCATCCACACTGTTTATCATGGATGGAGGAACTGAGTGATTTTTCTTATTCAGCTTGCCGGGCATGGCTAGCTTTGGGGTAAATGCATTACCCACTGGCAATATAGACATAGTGACAAAAATAGTGCTAAAAAGAGAGACACTTTAAGAGACGATGGAAAACACAGTGAGAAGAAAAAGGGAACCGACTGATATGAGACAGAAAGATAAGAAGAAAAAAGACTGAGAAGATAAGGAAAAATGTAAGAGGAGAAAGAAGAGGCAAAAAGAAGCAGGAGGGGAACAGAGAAACAATGAGAATGTACCTGTAGCTTTGTTCTTAGGTGCTCGCTATGACTCCTTGTGAGCAGATGCAGCTATCTGCTATGTTTAAATTCAGATTAAACATCAAATTACATCAGCTCTTCCGCAAAACCCGCACTGGTGACATGTAAAGATTTAATCTTCTGTACATTATTTACCTTCTGCTTTTATTTCAGGAGCCTGAAACCTTCTGTGTAATATTCTTTTGCAGAGCAGGTCAGGCAGTAGAGTTGGCACTGTAGAACAATACATTTGTTTGTTGTCTAGCTTACTTACACACAGAAAGCCTTGCACACATCATCTTCACAGGATCTACAGTATCTCACCAAGTATGGGGTGAAGGAAGCAATGTCAACACGGGATTTATGCCAAAATGAACTTTCTTTACTAAATAATGAAATGGTCGGGGAAGAGAAAAGAAGGGAGCTGGGGAATGGCTTGCCTTGCTGTGTCTGTGCCTTTGCTTCAATGTGACAATATGCATCAATAAAGGATGAACATGACAACATTGTTGGTGTGCTGGTGACATTCTGTTCTATGTTTGTGCATTTGTGGAGACACACTTTAACAACTCTGATCTTTCTAACCGGATCTCAGCTGCGAAGTTCTACATTTATGGGTTGCTACGGGTATAAGGAAGCGTAGATTTCTCTCAAGTATAACAGTGAGCACCAATAATAGATACAGTATGTATAAGTAGTCCTCAGTCTGGGGAAGGCTGGAAGTGTAAGGAGGAGGTTAGGATAAAGTGAATATTGTGGTCGGTATTACCGCATACAAGCACAACACTGTAACAACATAACCGTCCAGCTTGTGAGCCCAAAAGAAAGTAAAGTAAACCCCCCATTATCTGGCATTTTTTTTGCCAGTGGTTTGATGCACACTAAAGAAATGTTGGTTGCTTGGTGCACACTAACAAATTTCCTTAGGAACTAAAGTTATTTAGTTCCTAAGGAAATTCTTTGTTTACATCTTGCTGCTGGCCAGTGGCTAGATTCTGCAGTCGGCAGCAGAATGTAAACAATGGGGAGCAATAGCCAGCCTGCTATTGGCTATTGCAAATTGCACTGAGCAGAGGTGCGGACCTGAGAGAGAAAATTATCTCTAAAGTCTGGTCCTCTGCTCAGTGGTCGGGTGCAATAGCTAACCTGCTATTGGCTATTTCAAATTGCAATAGCCAATAGCAGGTTGGCTATTGTACCCGACCACTGAGCAGAGGACCAGACTTTAGAGATAATTTTCTCTCTCAGGTCCGCACCTCTGCTCAGTGCAATTTGCAATAGCCAATAAAAGGCTGGCTATTGCTCCCAGATGCTTACACTTACCTGTTGGTTGTAGAAGCTAGCCGGAAGGTGAATGGGGCAGGGGGTGGGCAGGGCACCATGGATGGTTGCTTGAGAGTTACCATTAAATCTATCAAAGACACCTTGACATGGACTGCATCCAAAATGGCGCCTATACCATCGGATCAGCCAGATCTCAACTCCACGCCACCACAGTTCCAGGAAGAGCATGATGGTGATAGCAGAGCAAGTTCCCCCTCGCTCTCCTGTGACTCTTCTTAGTAGGACTTCACCACATACTGTAGATCGTATGCTACACAAGGCCTAAAGGCAACCTTTATCTGATTACTGTTCAGCTCACACGGGAAATCCGTGAACTCACCAATGCACGCCAGATTTAGAAACCCACCATTGCCTCTCATGATAAAGACTTGGAAACTTGACGCAACAATAATCGCCAACTTGTTGCCAAATTAGAAGACCTGGAAAACGCAAGGTGCCCGTCTGATGACAAGAGACAGTCGCAAGGAAGTGGCAAAAAAAGGGGAGAAGCTTAGAGTTTGGTGCATAATAAGTAACAATAGCCACTTAGTGATCAAAGAGCCACCCTACAAGTATTAAATACCTCCCCGCTGGATCCGCAATTTCTTTTCTGCATACAAATTGAGTGGAAATTGTTGCATGGGGCATTGGGAGAAAGCAGCCTGTAATGAATGGACTCTAGTGATGGTTGGGATAAGTATATTTATTTGTCCCCTCACTTGGTGACTTTTAACCACTGGAAAATCCTGATTTCTTTTGTTGAGCTTCACTCCATAAGCTTGGTTAAATCTGGATATAGCAAAAACAACGTATATCCTCAAAAGGGGATCCCACCATTCTTCCTAAGTATTAACAGATAATGATTTTTATTGCAGCAAAAATATTTATTAAATATAATTAAAAATGGGGGGCGTGTCCAAGATGGCGACCGGAGCACACGTGTAATAGCTGTGCTCCGCCACCCTATCTATCATCCTGCTAGTTATAGCCCTGTGGAGCGCTCGTTTCGCTACGGGACCGGGATCTACCACTCTCCTGTACCGGAGGGTATGTCTCGGGGGCGCCGTAAATCATCTACAGGCCGCCCCAGTAACCCCTCGCCCTTGCCGGCCCGCAGCAAGAAACAACCTCGGGGCAAGATGGCGGCCCAGCCGGAGGAAGTGGAGTAGACTCTGTCAGGCCCAGCCCAGTTTACAACGGTGATGGCCGCGATATATGGATGCCAAACTGCGCTCACGGCCAAGATGGACCATCTCCAGTCGGTTGTTCCAATATCTTGCATCGTATAAACCGCATGTCTGTATACTCCAGGAGACACACCTGACTGGTGGCAGGGTTCTTAGCTTAAAGAGAGCATGGGTCAGACACTACTACCACTCCACGTACTCCTCTTATGCTAGAGGGGTCAGTATCCTGATACACAAATCAGTGGCGTTTGATCTTCTGGACCTCAGGCTGGATCCTGAAGGCCGGTATGTCATCCTTCATGCTGAAGTCCTTCACCTGGAGATGGTGATAGTGGGCCTTTATGTCCCCCCTCCGGCATCAGTCCGTATTCTGAACAAACTATTACCCTTGATAGCTGGCTTTGGTATGGAGAATGTTCTCTTCCTGGGGGACTTTAACATGGTTCCATCCCCGGCTGTGGACCGGATGGGGAGTGGGGAGGCACCAATTCGGAGCTGTCCCGTCCAGGGGCATCTCTGACCATGCCCCACTGCGGGTGTGTGTGGCAGCCTCCTCAGTCCCTTCCGACCGTCTGTGGCGCCTCTCTAGGTTCCTGTCTCTCACGGAGACTGGAGTTGCTTTTGTGAACACAGGTATTTTATGGGAGTCTACAATATGGGAAGCAATGAAATTCCCGCAGGCCCCGGTGTCAATCATTGCCTCAAGAACGATCCTGGTTTGGTCCCACTGTAGGGATAAAGAAATTTTGATGTAATTAGTCTCCACGGAAGTTGTGCAGATTAATTTGTGCATGTGAATGGACTCACCGGTTTTCTTCCTTTTCAGGAGGGGGCAGTCTTCTGCGGAGTGATTTGCGACCCCACAGTACATGCAGAGTTGAAGGGTTCTTCTCCGCATCCTCTCAGATTGGGATAGAGGCCCGCGGATGGTTCCGATCTCCATAGGTTCTTTGGGTGGAGGAAGTAAGCTACGGGAGGGGGCATAGGTGGCTCCAGAGGTTCTCTCTGCCCGTCGTTCCCTTAGTCTCCGGTCTATAGAAATGCTAAGGCGAATGAGAGAGTCCAAGGAATCAGGCATCTCTGTTCGGGCTAATTCGTCCTTGAGCGTCTCTGACAACCCCAACCTAAATTGATTTTTTAGTGTGACACCATTCCATACTGATTCTGTGGACCATCGCTTGAATTCCGCGATGTAGTCTTCCACAGGGCGTTTACCCTGTTTTAAGGCACGTAATGCGGATTACGCAGAGATCTGTTTGATAGGATCGTCATATAATAGCGCCATGGCGTTGCAGAACTCTTGGAAGGAATGTAGTATAGGGTCTTCTTTTTCTAGGAATGTATTTGCCCAGGCTCGGGGCTCGCCCCTCAGGTAAGAGATTGTTGTGCACACTTTATTTTTATCCGAAAAGTATGTTCGTGGCTTCATCTCAAAAAGCAGTTTACATGCGTTGATGAATTCCCGATAACGCATCCTGTCACCCGAAAACGTGTCTGGAGGACTGATTTTTGGTTCAGGGGTGTCAGGGGGGTCAATTCGTCTTGCGGTACCTTTGGTAACACGGGCTCTGAGCTCTCGGTTCTCTGTCTGAACTTCAGTTAGTAGTTGGGAGAGTCCGTCCAATCTTTGATTAAATGCACGCATGTGCGAGGCTACTTCTGCTGGATCCATTGTTATATCCCTTTGAGGGTGGGTTCGAGCAATCTGTAACGCTCTGTAGTGATCAGACCCCACAGGTCTGTTTTGGTGGAGGATCACAGCTGCAGAGGTATGAGGTGGGGGTGTAATACTACGCCACCTACCTTGACAAGATTGACTTCCCTAAACTGCCCTTGGCCTCTCGTGTAGCACTGGATACACCCTTCAGTGATAAGGAATTGGCGAGGGCCATCTCCTCCCTAAAAACCGGTAAGACGCCGGGTCCAGATGGATTCCCGGTGGAGTTCTATAAGACCCATGCTGAGGGGGTGGCCCCCCACTTATTGCATACCCATGGGGAGGCTAGTGGGGCGGGAGCTCTACCTTCCTCCATGATAGAGGCGATCATAGTGGTGGTACCCAAGCCTGGGAAGGACCCTGAGCAGTGTTCGTCTTATCGCCCAAAATCCCTCTTAAACGTGGATCTCAAGATCCTTACCCGTATGCTGGCTAATAGGCTCAACGCTGTCATCACCCTGCTGATACATGGAGACCAGACTGGATTTATGCCTGGGAGGGGGACAGATGTTAACCTAAGGCGCCTCTTCACTAATGTGGATAGGCTCCGCACATCACAGGGGCAGGAAGCAGTGGCATCCCTCGATATCGAGAAGGCGTTCGACTCGGTTGAATGGCCCTACCTGTTTGCAGTCCTCCGTAGATTTGGGTTTGGGGGTCGCTTTGTCGCTTGGATACGGCTCCTCTACTCTTCCCACACTGCCAGAGTATGCATCAACAATATGCTGTCGACCCCCTTCGCCCTGGGCCGGGGCACAAGGCAGGGCTGTTGTAACGGACTCAATCGCTCCCTCACCTGATCCTCGTTCCAGCG